>NC_053490.1:212291261-212346261 GCF_905171775.1 Rana temporaria | reverse complement strand
CTATCTATTATATCTCTATCTATCTATCTATCTATCTATCTATCTATCTATTCTTTATCTATCTATCTATTCTATATCTATCTATCTATTCTATATCTATCTATCTATTCTATATCTATCTATCTATTGATTATATATCTATCTATTATCTATCTATCTATCTATCTATCTATCTATCTATCTATCTATTATATCTCTATCTATCTATCTATCTATTATATCTCTATCTATCTATCTATCTATCTATCTATTCTATATCTATCTATCTATCTATTCTATATCTATCTATCTATTCTATATCTATCTATCTATTGATTATATATCTATCTATCTATCTATCTATCTATCTATCTATTCTTTATCTATCTATCTATTCTATATCTATCTATCTATTCTATATCTATCTATCTATTCTATATCTATCTATCTATTGATTATATATCTATCTATTATCTATCTATCTATCTATCTATCTATCTATCTATCTATCTATTATATCTCTATCTATCTATCTATCTATTATATCTCTATCTATCTATCTATCTATCTATCTATTCTATATCTATCTATCTATCTATTCTATATCTATCTATCTATTCTATATCTATCTATCTATTGATTATATATCTATCTATTATCTATCTATCTATCTATCTATCTATCTATCTATCTATCTATCTATCTATCTATTATATCTATCTATCTATCTATCTATCTATCTATCTATCTATCTATCTATCTATTATATCTCTATCTATCTATCTATCTATCTATCTATTCTTTATGTATCTATTCTATATCTATCTATCTATTCTATATCTATCTATCTATTGATTATATATCTTTCTATCTATCTATCTATCTATCTATCTATCTATCTATCTATCTATCTATTATATCTCTATCTATCTATCTATCTATCTATCTATCTATCTATTCTATATCTATCTATCTATTGATTATATATCTATCTATTATCTATCTATCTATCTATCTATCTATCTATCTATCTATCTATCTATCTATCTATTATATATCTATCTATCTATCTATCTATCTATCTATCTATCTATCTATCTATTCTTTATCTATCTATCTATTCTATATCTATCTATCTATTGATTATATATCTATCTATTATCTATCTATCTATCTATCTATTATATCTCTATCTATCTATCTATCTATCTATCTATCTATCTATCTATCTATTATATCTCTATCTATCTATCTATCTATCTATTCTATATCTATCTATTCTATATCTATCTATCTATTCTATATCTATCTATCTATTGATTATATATCTATCTATCTATCTATCTATCTATCTATCTATTATATCTCTATCTATCTATTATATCTCTATCTATCTATCTATCTATCTATCTATCTATTATATCTCTATCTATCTATCTATCTATCTATCTATCTATCTATCTATCTATCTATTATATCTCTATCTATCTATCTATCTATCTATCTATCTATCTATTATATCTCTATCTATCTATCTATCTATCTATCTATCTATTATATCTCTATCTATCTATCTATCTATCTATCTATCTATTCTATATCTATCTATCTATTCTATATCTATCTATCTATTCTATATCTATCTATCTATTCTATATCTATCTATCTATTGATTATATATCTATCTATTTATCTATCTATCTATCTATCTATCTATCTATCTAAATATCTATCTATCTATTATATCTCTATCTATCTATTATCTATCTATTCTATATCTATATCTCTATCTATTCTATCTATTTATTATCTATCTATCTATTCTATATCTATCTCTATCTATCTATCTATCTATCTATCTATCTATCTATCTATTATATCTCTATCTATCTATCTATCTATCTATCTATCTATCTATTATATCTCTATCTATCTATCTATCTATCTATCTATCTATCTATTATATCTCTATCTATCTATTATATCTCTATCTATCTATCTATCTATCTATCTATCTATTATATCTCTATCTATCTATCTATCTATCTATCTATCTATCTATCTATCTATCTATCTATTATATCTCTATCTATCTATTATATCTCTATCTATCTATCTATCTATCTATTATATCTCTATCTATCTATCTATCTATCTATCTATCTATCTATCTATCTATTATATCTCTATCTATCTATTATATCTCTATCTATCTATCTATCTATTATATCTCTATCTATCTATCTATCTATCTATCTATTCTATATCTATCTATCTATTCTATATCTATCTATCTATTCTATATCTATCTATCTATTCTATATCTATCTATCTATTCTATATCTATCTATCTATTCTATATCTATCTATCTATTCTATATCTATCTATCTATTCTATATCTATCTATCTATTCTATATCTATCTATCTATTCTATATCTATCTATCTATTGATTATATATCTATCTATTTATCTATCTATCTATCTATCTATCTATCTAAATATCTATCTATCTATTATATCTCTATCTATCTATTATCTATCTATTCTATATCTATATCTCTATCTATTCTATCTATTTATTATCTATCTATCTATTCTATATCTATCTATATCTATCTATCTATCTATCTATCTATCTATCTATCTATTCTATATCTCTGTCCGTCTGTCTGTAAGCCCAATCACGGGTGAGTGACGTTGGGGGGGGGGGGTGTTTGTGATTTTGTTTGCGCCCCCCTAAAAAAATAGAGCACCAGCCGCCACTGCTCCCAGGTGTAACCTTGTCCTGAGCCCCAGTGCACATTTTCTGTCCCTTCCCTTCCCATCCCTTGTATTGCTTGATAACAAAACTAGGGATAGACCTAGTGACACTTTTGGCAGTTTTCAATCACTGGAAGGTAGTGGCATACAGTACTATTACTGTAAAGTAAAAAGGTTTTTAAAAATATAAATTTGAATGGTTTATGTTTATCAATTTACAAAATGCAAAGTTCAATATTTGGTGTGACCATCTTTTTAGGCTTTAAACCAGCCCCTCCCATTTTTGTACATATTTTATTATCTTTTCATGGGATAACACTGAAGAAATTACACTTTGCTACAATCTAAAGTAGTGAGTGTGCAGCTTTTATAACTGTGTAAATTTGGTGTCCCCTCAAAATAACTAAACTACTTTGAAGAGGAATACTGTTATGGTAGCAGCTAGCTACCATAACCCCGGTATCCCCTTCTTCAGCGGGCGGTCCGCTTTAAAATAAAGTGGTTTCAGCGGCCGATTCGCCACAAGATCACTTTTATCGGTGGTGGGAGAGGGCCCTCCCGCCGGTCCCCTCCACCGCTTACCGGAGCCGTCGGTAGCGCCGGAGGAGATCAGATCCTCTCCCTATTCAAAAGGGATCACCGCTCCAGGTGGGTGTGTTGAAAATGGCACTCTCCTCAAGTTGGAAGCTCTAGGTGTAGGCTAAGCATATAGCAATTAGAAGGAGGATCTGGACAGCCACACTCCATAAAACCGCCTTTATTGTAAAAAATAAATAAATTCAAACCACATCAGGGGACAGGATAGATTAACTGACGCGTTTCACAATCTCAACAGTGCTTAGTCATAGCTATGACTAAGCACTGTTGAGAGTGTGAAACGCGTCAACTTATCTATCCTTTACCCTGTGGTTTGAATTTTTTTTATTTTATATAATAAAAGGCACTTTTATTGGAGTGCAGCTGTCCAGATCCTCCCATTTAATTGCTTTATGCTTAGCCTGCACCTGCTGCTTCCACCTTTTAGAGTGCCATTTTCAACACGCCCACCTGGAGCCGTGATCCCTTTCTCTCTTGATTCTGGACTTTGCATATGCTTGATTACCACTCTACCACTTTACTTCATACTTAATATGATTATCCTCGTGGAAGATTGCCCACCATGGATGACACTACATCTGTTCCTGCTACAGCGGATCCTCTCCCTAGCCTGACATGGAGATGAGTGAAGGGAAGATGGCCCCCACCTGTCTCCATATCCTTGCAGGGCAAGTAATCCAGACCGTAGTCTGCATGTCTTCAGCAAACTGTTTTCAGGCTTTCTTGTGCATTATCTTTAGAAGAGGCTTCCTTCTGGGATGACGGCCATGCAGACCAATTTGATGCAGTGTGCGGCATATGGTCTGAGCACTGATTGCCCACCCCTTCAACCTCTGTAGCAATGCTGGCAACACTCATACATCTATTTCCCAAAGACAACCTCTGAATATGACTCTAAGCACGTGCGCTCCACTTCTTTGGTCGACCATGGTAAGGCCTGTTCTGAGTGAAACCTGTCCTGTTAAACCGCTGTATGGTTTTGGCCACCGTGCCACAGTTCAGTTTCAGGGTCTTGGCCATCTTCTTATAGCCTAGGCCATCTTTATGTAGAGCAACAATTCTTTTTTCAGATCCTCAGTTCTTTGCTATGAGGTGCCTTGTTGAACTTCCAGTGACCAGTATGAGAGAATGAGAGCTATAACACCAAATTTAACACACCTGCTCCCCATTCACACATGTAACACAAACAAGTCACATGACACCGGGGAGGGAAAATTATTATTTGGGCCTAATTTGTACATTTTCACTTAGGTGTACTCACTTTTGTTGCCAGCGGATGTGTGTTGAGTTATTTTGAGGGGACAGCAAATTTATAATATTTTATATATACATTTATATTTGTTATACAAGCTGTACACTCTCACTACTTTACATTGTAGCAGTATCATTTCTTCAGTATTGTCACATGAAAAGTTATAATAAAACTTTTACAAAAATGGTGAGGGGTGTACTCACTTTTGTGAGATACCGTAGGTTGAAACAGTCATTAACTGAAACAGAAACGGCTCTGTAGGAGGCTTAAAACTACATAAAGAACAGCAAAACTTTGCTACTAAGGTGAGGTTGTGAAAGACAGTTTCGTGTCACAGGTCATACACCATGGCAAGACTGAGCACAGCAACAAGACCCACAAGGTAAGTTATACTTAGCAAGGTCACTCCCAGGCAAAGATATCAAAGCAGACTCGGGTTTCAAGATGTGCTGTTCAAGTTCTTCTGAATACGCATGAGCGTTCAGGACCATAGATGTAGTGGTCTGCCAAGGAAACCATGCAGCAAATGAAAAACACTTTGTTTGCTTCCCTTTGACATTGGAAGATGTCCAGCAGTGCCATCAGCACAGAACTGGTATCCTACTCTACTGTCCGGAAGTGTCTTCATGGAAGAATTATGGCCAAACAGCCATACCTCCAACGTGGAAACAAGGCTAAGTGACACAACTATGCACAAAAACATAGGGACTGGGGTGCAGAAAATGGCAACAGGTGCTCTGGACTGATGAGTCAAAATATGAAATTTTGTTGTAGCAGGAGGCAGTTTGTTTGCCACTACAAGTACAGTACAATGAGTGTCTGCAGGCAAAAGTGAAGCATGGTGGAGGTTCCTTGTAAGTTTGGGGCTACATTTCTGCAAATTGAGTTGGAGATTTGTTCAGGAATCGGGATCAATGGTTATCCTCCTGAAAAATACAGGAAGATACTTATCCATCATGCCATGCCATCAGGGAGACGTGTGATTGTCCCCAAATTTATTCTACAGCAGGACAACAAACCCAAACACACAGCCAATGTCATTAAAGCGGTAGTAAACCGCAAGTGGTTAAAAAAAAATAATCCCTGCAAGGCAATGTTATAATGTGCTAGTATGCATCACATACTAGCACATTATGAGAAACTTGCCTTAGAACAAAGCCCTCCAGCGCCGCACTGTCACTGCTGAGAGGGCTGACCTTTTCCATCTGGGTTCACGGACTCCGGCTACAGGAGTGGCTGGAGGGGGGGTTTAAAGTCGCTCCCGCGCATACATGCAGGGGCCTCTTTTTACGGCAGGGGCTCTGAAAGTCTGTCACTGTAAGCCAGACCTTGAGAGCGCATGCACCAGTGATGTTACTGCAAGTTTAGGAGATATTCACAGAACCTACAGGATATCCTTATTCAAGGCTGATGCCGCGTACACACGATCATTTTTCAGCATGAAAAAAACAACGTTTTTAGAAAACGTAATTTAAAATGATCGTGTGTGGGCTGAACATCGTTTTTCATGTTCGGAAATTTTTTTTTGTCGTTTTTCAGAACATGCTGCATTTTTTAACTTCGTTTTAAACTATGTCGTTTTTCGGGTTGTAAAAAATGATCGTGTGTGGGCTAAAACTACGTTTTAAACCCGCACATGCTCAGAAGCAAGTTATAAGACGGGAGCGCTCGTTCTGGTAAAACTACCGTTCATAATGGAGTAAGCACATTCATCACGCTGTAACAGACAAAAAAGAGCGAATCGTCTTTTACTAACATGGAATCGGCTAAAGCAGCCCAAAGCCGAATCAAACTTCCCCTTTAGAGTGCCGTTGTACGTCACCGCGCTTTGTTCATAATTTTTTAAAAACGATGGTGTGTGGGCAACGTTGTTTTGAATGATGAAGTTGGAAAAACTTTGTTTTTTGGACATGCTGAAAAACGAAGTTTTCTTTCATGCTGAAAAATTATTGTGTGTACGCGGAATCACCTGTAGGTACAAGTGGTGTAACAGAGTTTACTACCACTCTAAAAGCTATCTTCAGCGTAAAGAAGAACTTGGAGTCCTGGAAGTGATGGTTTGGGCCAACAGAGCCCTGATCTCAACATCGTCTGTCTAGGATTACAGGAAGAGACAGAAGGATTTGAGGCATCCTACATCCACAGAAGATCTGTGGTTAGTTCTCTAAAATGTTTGGAACAACCTACCTGCCAAGCTTCTTTAAAAAAAATGGCGTGCTATACATTAAGGCCTCATGTACACTTCAGCAGGTATATTAACGTTTAGGAGCAGTTGGGCATTTTTTTTCAGCTGCCCCCGAACTCTCCTCTATGTACATTGAGTTGTTTATAGTCGTTTCTAGGCAGTTGAGTTTAGAAGCCTTTTTTGGAACGCAAAAAAATTCGTTCAGGATAGATGTTCAGAAGCATTTTAAACTATAAATGCCCGTACCAGCCTATAAACGCTGCTAAACGTGGTAACTTGCGTTTGGCAGCCTTTCGTTTTCAGACGTTTTTCATAAAAAAAAAAGTGTTTATTTATTTTTTAACACTTCTAGACGCAAACATGGCTAAACACGGCATGTAAATGCGGCTAAGCAGACATTTTTAGACGTCAGTTTCTAGCTGTCAAGTTAATCGTTCAGGAGAGGTTAAAGTGGTTGTAAACCTTTGTGTTTTTTCACCTTAATGCAACCTATGCATTAGGGTGAAAAAAAACCTTGCATTTACCGCTTCTTTCCCCCTGGTCTTGTTGGCTCTTTGGATGATTGATAGCAGCGCAGCCATTAGCTCCCGCTGCTGTCACTCACAGCCAATGACATGGCCGAGTCGTACAATTGGCGTCTATGGATGCCGGTTGTATGGCACAGGAGCACGCCCGCAAGTTATTCCCCTTGGTAGAGCGCTTCCTAGAGGGGGTTGGCTCTTGCGGGGAGGAGCCACAGAAAAGGACAATCGGGGGTTGAAACTATCAACATTTTATTTTTGAAAGCATTCTTTACAGCATTTTTTCACATTTGCCTAAAACTTTTGCACAGTAGTGTATAACCCATGGTCTATGAATCAATTCTTGTCCTGTACTATATTTCAAGATACAAAATTTACAGGTATGTCAAAATCCCTCCTTTTTCCTTGTGCATTTTGACTGATGCCGCCATATTTTCCTGGAAAGGTGTATATACCAAGGTCAGTAGTATTCAGAGAAGATATTTTTTTTTTTTTTTTTTTTTGTCACAGCCTCCTCTTGGTGGAATATTGAGGGGGATTCCACAAGGTGAAAGACATTCTCATTCTCAACATAAACATTAGAAAATTCTGCTAATGTTTCCATTTGATGTAGTCATGTCTAGTTTTCTGTTTGCTTGCCACACTCAATATATACGCATGCAGAGTTTAAGCCACATATCCCTTAAGACAGTGTTAAGAGTGAAACTTTCCTAAAAGTTAAGGGAAAATGTTAAATGTCATCTTGATTTTCTGTATTCAGGGTAAAGCTGACTAATATTTTTTACAGCTGGAATAGTTGTTCTGTTTAAGGCAGATTTAATATAGAATATAGAACACCTATAGAACAAATGCTGTGTTGTGCATTTTCTTTAATGTGCAATTAAAAGTGCAAAGTAATATTTGACTTTTGATTTGTGGTTTTCACCCTGTGCCAGGGTGAAAACAGAAGACTAGATTTTAGATTGTTTCCTAAATAAAATGAAAAGGCTGTGTATGTATGTATGTATGCATGTATGTGTATATAATATATAATGGTATTGCGCAGCACTTCACAAAATAAAATGAGACGGTATACTTGCAATACTATTCATGGCTAGAGGGTTAGGCTGGGTACACACGGGCCGAATGTCAGGAGACATTTGCCAGTTAAAAAAAAAAAAAACAGCCGACATTCAGCCCGTGTGTATGTTGGTCTTTGGCCAGCTGCTGTCAGCTGCTGCCAGTGGCAGAAAACACTGATCAGAGTGTTCTGGCAGGGAGACGTCCCCCCTGTCAGAACAAAACAGCTTAGTGGGGGGAGAGTGCTGTACTAATGTCAGATGGTTGCATGGAAAAAAACTATCAGTGTGTACCAGGCTTTTGGCGGGCAGTGCTGGGGAGCGCCTACTATCTAAAAGTTGGGAGGAGGGAAGTGATCAAGTGATGCAGAAGGTAGTAACTTTGGGGATGTGGCGGGTCAGTTGATGGAGAAGGTAAACGTTCATTTTTTAAGTGGGGTAGGCTTCCACAATAAGATGCTTTTCAGAGACCATCTAAAGGTGGATGGAGTAGAAGATAGCTGGAGAGATTGAGGAAGGGAGATCCAGAGGATGAAAGCAACCTTGGAGGAGTCCTAGGAGCGAGCATAGGAGGATGTGACAAGGAAGCTAGAAGGCAGGAAGTATTGGAAGGAGAGAAGAGGATGGTTTGGGTTATATTTCGAGGAGGTTGGCGATATTACTTGGGTTAGCATTGGGAATGGCTTTGTATGTTGGTATTTTGAAATTTTATTTGCTGGGTGAGTGAAAGCCAGTTGTTGCAGCTTGGACAGCTCTGTGCAGGTATTGCTGGTTTACAACTCTGTTCAATTATGCTCACGCATTGCTAATTTTCATCCCTATTCCAGTCCGCCCTGCTATAGTCTAGATTTCCTCATGACTCTTTTTGCAGTTTAGTTCTGGTTTTCCAACACATGTCGGGATGCTTTGAACAGACTGGTCCTGTGTATTGCCTGATTGTTGCTGACCCAGATTGCCTGACTACCCTCTGCTTGCTGCCTGCCTTGACCCCTGCTCGAACCTGACTACTCATCTGCTGCCTTGTCTACTGTCTATTCATTGCCAAGCTAGACTGCCTGACAGCCCTTGGCTTGCCCCCTGCCCAAAACCCTGCTAGTACCTGACTACTCTCTGCCAGTGGCGATGCGTCCATAGAGGACGCAGGAGCACCGCCCCCTCTCTATCCTGCACCGCCACTGAATACAATACAGAGATTCATGCATTGCATGAATCTCTGTATTGTTGCTGCCGCTCACTATTCAGATGGCCGGCCCCCTGGTGAGCGCCGGCCATCTGAATAACGGCAGCTAGTTGGCTTTGGATATGTAAAAAGGTACTACAGCGCTATTACTAAAACCATATAAAATACTAAAGATAAGCTGCAGACACGTGAGGTGCACAAAACCAAAGTGAATAAATAAGAAAATATTGTGTTGCGCTGATAATCAAGTAAAAAATTGCATACATATATATACCATATACATAAATAAGAACCCCCTACACCTCAAATCAGGGAGGTATATGTGCAAAAGATAAACAAAAACCACTAAAAAACTATAATGTGAAAAAGTTCTAATAGAACCAGCAAAAATAGTTCATGGAAAAAACACAGTTCAGTACATAGGCTAATAGGAGACAGGTGTGAGATCCACAGTCCTCTGGTGTGCAGCTGTCATTATAGCAAAAAAAAAAAAATATATAAAACCTTTTCCCTTCTGGACTCCCCGATTAAACACAGGATATCAGCCGCTCATAAGGAGAAAAGAAAGATATATGGTGCAAATAACGTAATAAAATGGGAAATGAACCCTGCAATACAATGATTGCACTCACGGAACCTCGAGCGGCTGATATCCTGTGTTTAATCGGGGAGTCCAGAAGGGAAAGGTTTTATATATTTATTTATTTTTGCTATAATGACAGCTGCACACCAGAGGACTGTGGATCTCACACCTGTCTCCTATTAGCCTATGTACTGAACTGTGTTTTTTCCATGAACTATTTTCGCTGGTTCTATTAGAACTTTTTCACATTATAGTTTTTTAGTGGTTTATGTTTATCTTTTGCACATATACCTCCCTGATTTGAGGTGTAGGGGGTTCTTATTTATGTATATGGTGTGTGTGTGTGTGTGTGTGTGTGTGTATATGCGCAACACAATATTTTCTTAGTTGGCTTTGGAAGTGCCTATCAGAGCCCTCAGGCTGTAATCGGCTTCCAAATAGTTAGCCTGGGGACCTACAGGGGGTGTGTTCCCTGGCTAACACTAACACTGACAGGTGTACCGGTAACCTGATTGGCTGAAGCGTCATCGAGGGCGGTAGAAGACATTGAGGGACCGTGGAAGGAGGATGGCTGACCCCAGAAAGGTAGGTGCCGGGCAGGGGGGGGCAATCTGACTGGCAGCTTTTTACAGGGCACAGTGGCGACAATTGATGTGGGGACAATTGATGTGGGCACAGTGGGGACAATTGATGTGGGCACAGTTGGCGACAATTGATGTGGGCACAGTTGGCGACAATTGATGTGGGCACTGTTGGCGACAATTGATGTGGGCACATTTGGCAACAATTGATGTGGGCACAGTGGCTGCATTTGGCATGGCACAGTGGTGACAATTGATGGGCACAGTGGTGACAATTGATGGCATGGCATAGTGGCTGCCTTTGATGGGCACAGTGAGGCTGCAATTGTGTGTGTGTGTGTGTGTGTTTGTTTTTTTTTGTTTTTTTCTTAGTTTGCGCCCCCCCCCCCCCAAAAAAAAATTTGAGCACCAGCCGCCACTGCTCTCTGCTATCCCCCTGCCAAGACCCCTGCTTTTATCTGACTACTCTATAGTGTCTGGTTTTGCCCACTGTCTGCACCGGAGCTTCTCCTGTCACCCCCTGGTAAGGTAAACTCCAGGTCATAAACTGGTTCCAACTTGTAGTCAGGGGCTACTAGGGTTTTCAGCCATCATCCTTTTTGAGACCTCTGGTTTCATCTGCTTGTCAAGGCTGTAGTGGTGTGGGCTCAATTCTATGTATATTGAGAAGAGCTAATGTGTCCGGGGAGATAAAGTAGGGTAGCCAAGCAGAGAAGTCATCAAGGAAACTTTACACCCATCCAGGCAGCTGATAAATCACAGCTGATATTATGGGAAATTTTTTTATGAGATTCCGAAGAGGAGGTTAGAGAGGGAGGTAAAGGAAGACCTTGGAAAGTGTCATGTAGGGATAGAAAGATTCAAACTGTAAAATGTGTCCACTGTGTCAGTGGAAGCCAGCATGTGAGAGTGAAGCTGGTGAGGCAGAGTAAGAATTGTAAGGCCAGGTTTAAGTAACAGAAAGTAGGTTGAATGAATCTATATATATAAAACTCAACGTGTGTGTGTGTGTGTGTGTATGTATGTATGTTCCAGCATCACGTCCAAACGGCTAAAGATATTAACATGAAACCTGGCACACATGTTACTTATATGTCAGCAACAAACATAGGATAGGTGGTTTAACCCTTACCCACCCCCATTTGCCATGGTCGGGGTTTTTCTTTAAAGTCCCATTCAACTCTATGGGAAATACATGTTCCTTCATAACTTCCAAACGGCTGTACATATTTCGATAACACTTGGTCACATGTTACTTATATGTCCACTTAAACTATAGGATAGTTAATTTATCCCTTAACTACCCCCATTTGTGAGGGTCGGGGTTTTTGTTTAAAGTCCCATGCAAATCAATGGGAAATGTATGTTCCCACATAACTTCTGTACGCTGGTACATATATTACTTATATGCCAAATAAAAATATATGACAGTTAAATTAACCCTTACCTACACCCTTATATAAAAGATGGGTATATTTATATTACTATGATTTTCCTCCCCAAAAGGTTAAGATAGGAAGACCGGGCAACGCCGGGTATTCAGCTAATTAGAGATAAAGAAGTAATGGACAGATCTGAGCTATATGCAGACAGCGATCCATGAGAAAAAGGGTCTGATTCTTGAAAGATGGGGACTAGAAATTAGAGTGAGAATTGTGGCAGAGAAAGAAGGTTGCCAGAGTGGAGGTCAAGGCTGGATATTGGAGGTCTAGGATTAGGGGAAACATCCACAAAATTTAGGAGAAGCAGGTAAGTGACAGAAGTAAGATGGGAGTAAGATTTATATGCACGCACGTGCCTCAGTGTCCTGAGGTGATGTCAGCATGTGGGTTCAGAATTGGCAGCAAGCAATGAGTTCAGAGATTGGAAAAGGACAAGAGTGAAAGTGATATTTATAAGCTGTGGGCTAGAGAAGAGGGGTAAAGGAGTGAGAATTTAGGGAAATTTAACAATTGTAAAAAAGAAGGCAGGAGAGAGCATGTTACAGTTTGGAGAGAGTAGCAATCATACTTGACGAGAGCTACAGTATATGCATTAAATACAGGTTCACTTTCTGACTGCGAGTAGTTGAGCAATGTTTTGTACATTCTTTCTTGTTTTTGCTTTAGCTGAACTGCTGTGTTAAACTGTACAGTATATATTGTACTGACCAAAAGGTATGCAGTATGTTCTGCATGGAAAGTATCAACTGCTTTAGATGCCTGAAAGAAAAAAGCAGGGGAAAGAAGAGCGATTCTTCCCCATCAGACACAAAATTCTGGGAACTTTTGATAAAGAAGAGTTCTGACTGGATAGTTGGATCATACCTCCAATGATCAGAGGATGCCATTATAGATATGCCAAATGATGTGTGTCCAACGGGGCTTGTGTGTTTTTGCATAGTCCAGATGTGTGGTCCTACTCTGGCAAAAGAACTGGTTGCTGTAAATATGGTTCCACCAGAGGCAGAGAAAAATGAATGATGGCCTCATTTTGGAGTCAGTAATCACCTGCCTTATCAGGTCACCAAGGTTAATGAAGACACCACTGAATAACTGTTGCTGCCCAACCATACAATTGGGAATAATAAGGAATTGCAGAGTGAGTGGTCAAGCCTAAATGTATTTGGATTCAGGGTGGATTTGATTTAAATCAAGTCGATTTAAATCACTAGTAAAAAGGCTGTCAATCAATCATAGGCAAGATGGACCTGATGGGGAGCTAGTTTCTCAGAATTCCCCATCAGGCTCTGCCCACACAACAGGGACAGTGCCATGGAATTGATTTTGTTCTGTGACCGGAGCCTGATACTAGATCTTCATCGGGTCCACCTTCCATGTGATTTAACAGTGGGTGGATGAAATCCGTTCACTGCCGTCTGCTGTCAATCACAGAAAAGGCAGACCTAATGGGGAACTTTTCTTTAGGTTCCTCATCTGACTCTATACATCCACTCCCCACCAAACAAGCGCAGTGGGCGTGGGGTTTTGTGTTGCAGGGTGAGAAGAGCTTGATGTGGGAACTCTGAGAGACTAGATCCCCATCAGGTTCACTTTCTGTGTGATTGGTAACGGACATATTGGGCAGATTCCATAGCCGCTCTTCAGCTCAATAGTGGTAATGACATCTTCCTACTGCTATCCATTATCAATCACAGGGTGGGGGACCTGCTGGGAACTAGTCTTTCAGCATACCCATCAGGCTCTGCCCACTGTCATTATTCAGCCAACGTCATTGATTGCTAGTAACTAATGAAGTAAATACAAAATTGAAGCAAATTTTGTTTTGAATTTGTCCTAATGGCACATTGTCAAATTAATACAAATAAGAACTACACACATCTGTTGTATGTGTCAAACTGTTAACAAAACTGTTGCAATGCTTTCATGAATTTGGCAAAGGCAATTATAAAGGGACCATAAAACAAGAAAAGTGTGTTTTTTGTTGAATTTGGTCAGCTCAGATGAAAGCTTGGCACACCAATTGAAGTGTTTTTTGCTTAATTTTTTTGTTTTTAGATTTCTGTTGAGGAAATGGATCGGAACTTGGTTCTAAAAGTTAATAAGGATGCAGTGATGAAAATAGCTGTTTCTGGAGAGCTGTTTACTTTTGACAGAGGACTATACCAACTAAATTTGACAGTGGGAGGAATTCCATTTAAAAGCAGTGAACTCATTCAGTCGGTAAGTGTCTTTTAAAGGAGTGGTTTTATTTTATACTATAACTTTTATTATTCAGCATGTGGTAGGCGCCAGCTGTATAATTGAATCAAAATGGCACATAGACATAACATACATACCAGAACAGTCCAACACAGAACATATAACAAACCCTACTAGTGAATATGACCTGGACATATTACTTTCTGAAATTTTTTATTTGACCTTTTTTTATATATGCTCAGATTAACACACGACTGGATGGCTGTATGCGTGGCTGGAACTGGCTGAATGAAGAAGAAACATCAATACAAGACACTGTGCGGACACAAGAAAAGATGCAGTGCTTCGTGGTAGCTGGAAGAGGCTCTTTTTATCCAGGAAGAGGGTTTGCTATTTTCTTCATTGATTATAGTAAGTACGAGATTACATAAACTGTTGCTGAAAGTAGAAGTGAACTAGGCAGTAAAACATATGGACAGTAGACTGTGTGTATGTAACGTTTCTTCCCCACTACATATTTGAGCGGATTTGTTTTAGTTCTGAAATGCCTGTGCTTTGTTGCTATCCTGACAAGAAAAACATGTCTTTGTGAGACTGTTAGGTCCAGCTGTAGAAAAATTCCATCATGGTTTTAACTGTATTTTTTAGCTGGTACTCATAGGCTAAAGCTTAACTCGGGAAAACTAAAAAAAAGTCCTCCCTTGCAGCGGGACTGTGTCTACACTGCAAGGGTTAACTGCTCATTATGCCTTAGGGGACCATGGAAAACATTTTTTACTTACCCTCGACACTGCTAGAATCAGTTCTTGCACTCCAGTAGTCCAAGGTCCTCTAATATCATCATGCTGAGACCATAGACATGCATTGTAAGTGAGGTTGCCAAGGGAGGTACAGCGTCGCACGACCGTGCAATTGTCAGTTAAAATAACGCAGTGCAGTATCGCAAAAAATGGCTTGGTCATGGGGGGAAATCTTCTGCAGCTGAAGTGGTTCATTCTGTTTCTATATTGCACAATTTGCTCTCACTGTTAGTAAAATGAATAATGTATATGCAAGTTTCTAGCGCAATATTATAATGGTATCCAGTATTGTCAAATTTCCGCATACAGAAAATGATATAATTGAAATGCTGCAAGAATATATATAACTTGATATGTCATATAGAATTAATAGGTTTTTAAATACATGTGTTGTAGTCCTAAATATGTTGTGTTTTTTTTTTTACTTTATTTACTCTAGCGGATCTATCTAATAAACAGGAAGATGTGCCAACCTGGAGAATAGACATCAATGCAGAGATAAATCCAGCCACTGATACTGGAGTGCTCTTTGCTCTTGTGTCAAAGGACAAAGAAGTCCCTTTATCATTAGCTCTAATTGATTATCATTTCGCAACCAGAATGAAAAAGCAGGTAAGAAGTTTAAGTCATGCTACATAAAGTATTGTACCTGGTTCTCGGGGCACTGGCTAACAGTGCTGCCAGTTTCCACCCCCACACTTCTTTTATGGGAAGTATTTGTTAAGGATCGGCATCGCCACCTTTTTAATTTGTTATAATAATGCAGCGCAACCACTCAGGGATAAGTATGTGTGCCTAATTCACTTGTGTGCTTTTTCTGGAAGAGCAGAAGTATCCCAGTGTTGGGCTGTAAAGCCCACATGGAGGTTGAATTATTTACTGACTGAGCTGTGGATAATTACCGACTCTCCATGTGTTCTGCTGGAGGTAAAACTGACAGTTAACAAAGATTGTAGTCTTCCGCATCTTTATGATAACCGCAGTTTGAGTGTACGTTATTAGTAAGGATGAGCTCAGGTTTGGTCGGAATGTACAGTACATGTAGCTGCAGTGTAGGGAATGCCCTGGTTGCAGTTAATTGGTAGTGGGCAGGCGTAATTGCTTCCTGCTGGGTTTGATATGAACCTAAGTTCACACTAAACCCAAGCTCATTCTGTGTTATCGGCATTGAGCTCAGGCAGGGTGGCTTGGCCATCTGGCTATTCCACACTGGCGGAGAGAATATAAATAAATCAAATAATGCCTGGCAAATGAGGGTGCGCTGCTCAAACAGTGCAAAAGTTGAGATTCACATTTTTACGAATGTCTATTATATTATTTTTAATGAAGAAGTCTACATGTATGTGTAGGTCCACATAAAAAAGGCACTGCCCTGCTATATGGCCACTCTTTCATATAGGCACTCTTTCCACTGCCTTGCCATTGCCTCCTTCATTTTGTGCAGCAGATGTAAACTTTGAGTTTGGGCCTTTAGGAGTTCACTGCAGAACATAAATAAACTTTCAGGGATATTCACTGTACAGCCCTGCCCAGTGCTGCATAGTCTTGGCAACAAAACTGTCCGTACGGGTTCCTCTTCACTATGCATGCACACTGTGGCCCTGTTCATTCCTGCATGTGAGCTGTACTCAGATGTACAGATGCACTAGTCATCTAAAGAAGTGCAGCACACCCACACATGTAAATAGTGCAGCGGCATGCATGCACGCGCAGTAGGAAAAGGGCACAGCGGGCCTTTTTTTTTTTTTTTTTTTTTTTTTAAAGGCTGGGCAGCACTTGGAAGAGCCACACAGTGAAATGAATGTAAATATTTTACCAGGCAGACTGCACTCAGGTTTAATTATGTGTTGTTCTCTTGGGGTAAGTTCACCTTTCCAAAAAAATAATAATAAATGCACATTTATTGGCAGGTTAAAAAATATGCATTTATTTTTTATTTTTAGCGCTCAACAGCTCCCTGGTAGTTCATTGAGAACTACAAGCCAATAGCCGCAAAGACTGTTGTTACCTGTAGTTCTCCCATTCGCAGAACACTGTGAATGAATGATGTGGTCAGCTTTTTTCAATTGTGACAGTGAGTGGGGGGAGAAGACTCCTCCCCACCCACGCATTAACATTAACTGAATAAAATAAAATGATGTAGTGTTGAATTAAAATTATATATAGATAGATAATAGTGTGTGTGTATGTGTGTATATATATATATATATGTGTGTGTGTGTGTGTGTGTGTGTGTGTGTGTGTGTGTATATATATAATATTTATTGATTTTTTTACATATTCTAAGTCTAAATACCTCAGTTATTCTTTTTGTTTTATAAGGACAGTATATCAGTTTGCCATTCGTTGTATGGTAATCTATTATTTAATAGTGATTGTTGCCTTTTGATATCTTGTCCAGAGCTTTCTGGATGTTGGAGCAGACATAATAACATGCAGTTAGTCATATGATACCATGTGGAAGCTGTCCTACAGTTTGGCCATGGCAGTAGTGTGTAAACACAGCTTGGTGTGAGACATTCTCCTCTAGCTGTTACTTGGACAGTGATGCAGTAACCTAGAGATGGATGATATAGTATTACTGAGGCAGGTTAGCTGAGGATACGCTTTTTTAACAGTGACAGCTGATTTGTTGCCTTAATTCCATTTTGCAGTTCATCATCCTGTCTGTAGGAAATGTTGTCGTGTGTCGATTAGAGGTAAATGTCTGTGATAAAGAGCACATTGTGGAGGTCTCTGCAAGCAAGGACAACATAGTACTTTCCTTTGATGGAGAGCCTGGACAAATAGAATTGGCGGAATCCGAATTGCAACTCATTCTTTCTGAATTAAATGAACACTTACAGCAAGGAGTAAATACCTATATTGGAGGATTACCAGGTGAATGTTTCATTATGACTAGGGTTGTCCCGATACCTCTTTTTTAAGACCGAGTACAAGTACCAATACTTTTTGTCAAGTACTCGCCGATACCGAATACCGATACTTTTTTTAATGTCATGTGACAGATTTGCTTCCAAATTGTGTTTTTTTTTTTTTTTTTTTTTTTTTATTGATTTCAGTTTTTTTTTGTTTTTTTTTAAATATGTATAATTTTTTTTATTATGGATTTTTTATTCCATAAAATGAAACCTTACAAATGACAAAAGCAGCTCCCCCCCTGGTCGGCGGACTACATGCCAACGCACCCTCCCCCTTATCATAACGGCATACCTCGGGCCGGGAGAGGAGACAGTGGACAGGGCAGTAATCATCACACCAGGTGCGTGCATCCGCGTCACATCATCAGTGTGACAGGCACAGGCTGAGCTGAGTCTCGCCTCGCTGGCGGCTGGCTCAGTAGGGGAGGTTAGCGGAGGAAGAAGAGGGATAGCGCTGGACGTGTCAGCCTGTGTCCGTGTATAATCCTCAGACGGCAACCAATCCTGTGTTTAAAAGTTGCGCCTCCTCCTCCCCCTCGTCCGTGATAGGGGAACTCAGTTTCCCATTAGCAGTGAGTTAGTGTTCCGCCTATCATGGACACCCTCTCATCCTCGTCCATGGGATGAGGATGAGAGGGTGTCCGTGATAGGCATAACACTGACTCACTTGCTGGTAGTGTTCCCCTATCACAGAGGAGGAGGCGCGGCTTTTATACACTGGATGGCTGCCGTCTGAGGATTATACACGGACACAGGCATTACACGCTGCCTGCCTTTCTCTCTCCCAGGTATCGGATCAGGCATCGGGAGGATTTGCTCGAGTACAAGTACTCGCGCAAATGCTCTGTATCGGTCCTGATACCGATACTAGTATCGGTATCGGGACAACCCTAATTATGACCATACTTTTTTATTTGTGCAGTTGTATTTTAGAACCAGAAATACAGATGCAGTAATTTTTAAGGGAAACCTTTTAATAAATTAACCAAATTAGTCACATCTTTGGAAATGTTAGTTTCCTCTCTGGCTTACAAGGTGAATGTGTCTAAATGATCCGTGGATATCCAAGAGATTTTTATTTTTTAGTCTAATATTTCAAGAACTCTGCGTATGTAGTTTGTGTGGTGAGTATGCAGTTCAGTTTTAGCCACTCCTCAAGAAGGATGTCCCTGAACTGGAGAAAGCCCAGAAAAGGGAAACAAAGCTAATAAGGAGGTTGGAGGACTTCACATATGAGGAAACATTACATTACATTCAAGTTATTCTCACTGGAGAGGAGACATTTAAGAGGGGATATAATCACAATATGCAAATATCTATATAGTCACTGTAGTGTTGGGAGAAACTCTAAAGAAGACACACGGCCACACAAGTGAGGTTGAGCAAGAAGCATTTGTCCTAAACTCTGTAAGGAGTTCTTTACTGTTAACATAGTAAAAATGTGAAACTCCCACAATTGGTGGTATCAGTGGAGAGTTTAGATAAATTCTAAAAACTTTTTATATGTTGCAATGTACAGGGATATATAAAACACACTGGATGGACCTGTGTCTTTTTTATTCGATCTTGCCTTCTATGTAACTAAATATGCAACTCCAGTCGAGGTGAAAAGAAAAACTTTCAGAATGTATGCATTCTCTTTGTTTTACCTCCAGATAAACTGTAGCTCAATTACAAAATCAATTTTGATTCCAAAGTTTTATTTCCTTGTGTGCTCATTTGAATGAGATAATACAGCCTGCAATGGCCAGGATTATTCTGAAAGCACACAGAAACCTTTTTCAAAAGCTGACTTCTTCTTCTATTTTTCTTTTCTTTTTTTTTTTTTATGTTGATTGAGGACCACATTGTTATGTAGATCTTTTAATGCCAAAAAGTACATCTACAACCAAAATGCAGACACAGTTAAGAATGTATTCTTATGCCCTATTAAGAGATTTTGTGTTTTGCCTGGAGTGCTCCTTATACTCATGGAAATAAAAAATATTAACGGTATTATATTCAGCTTTATGAATACGATGCATTCCATTTGGGAATTAATCATTATTACCATCAGCAGTCAACTTTGTGGTAAAGGCTTCTTAATGGCAATATTCATGATGTGTTTTTTTTTTTTCCCCTTCTTTACTGTTCAGATGTGGATGTCACGCGCACACCAGTCACTGCATTCTATCATGGCTGCATGACCATGCGTGTTCAGCAAAAGACCTTGGACTTGGATGAAGCTGTACACAAACACAGTGACATAACCTCCCACTCATGTCCTCCCATTAAGTCTCTCAAATAGGTTCATTCCTCCTTTTTTTTTTTAACCAAATATCTTTTATATATATATGTATAAATTATTCTGACTTTGCAGTATTGTGTGTATAGTTTCGTAAAACACTGAAATGATGTAAGACCTACTGATTTTTACACCATGTCAAACCTTTTAGGACAGTATCAACCCTCCCTGGGGAATCTGTCACTAAGTAAAATACCTGCATGAAAAACCTCTGATGGAAACTGCCATTCTCTGATATCCATGCTGTATACTAGTCTTGGGTCAATGAAACAGCATGCAGTCCGGGAGTAAGAAAATTAAAGTTTCCATCTTGAGTTTTGAAAATAGAAAATAATTAGGACTTGGACATTTTAGGCACAGTATCACAAAGAATGGTTTTTACAAAAATATATTTATTAATTTGCTAAAAATCCACATTTGATACATATCACCAACAATACCACTAGTGTACAAAACCGTATATAACTTTACAGTGACTTTGGAATAGCCATTTGTCATTCAATATATTGGCAAGAGTCCAGAAGTATGGTTCGGTACCAACGGCACGGTGAAAAGTAGTTGGACAAGAGAAAAATATAGCTTGACATGTTGCGCGTGCAGTCACGCTTCTTCAGGAGCATTTAAAATGTAGACTATCAAGAAATAGAAAGGAATATAAATTAATATAATTATATTAAAATGATATAGAAAGGTACACAAAACATAACAATATTAGTAATCAGTAAGCTTAATTTTTCTTAAGTTATACACGCCCCCATAGTGACCTATTGTCTCCTTCTGCCGCACTAGTGTATATGGACGCGGCCGCTATGGTTATAGCTAAGGCAGCTTACTGATTTCTATATTATATATGCATATTTATATTCCTTTCCATTTCTTGATAGTCTACATTTTAAATGCTCCTGAAGATGCGTGACTGCACACGCAACATGTCGGGCTATATTTTTCTCTTGTCCAACTACTTTTCACTGTGCCGTTGGTACCAAACCATACTTCTGGACTCTTGCTAATCTATGGAATGACAAATGGCTTTTCCGAAGTCACTGTAAAGTTATATATGGTTTTGTACATTAGCGGTAGTGTTGGTTATATGCATCCAATGTAGATTTTTAGCAATTAATTAATAAATATATTTTTGTATAAAGCATGGTCTGTGATGCTGATTTAAGTTTTATCCACACTACCACTCTGTGGCATGATACAACGAAAAATTTTCTATTTCCATCTTGAGTTTGTCACCCAGGTGTTTTGCTTGCTGCATGATGGATACCCTTTTTAAGATTGTAATATATTGTAAATATTTCAGAAAACTAATATTAATGGTCAGAAATGTGCAGCAAGTGCATTGCAGACTTTTGTTAGGAAGCAACTAAGAACTGTGGTAAATTATGTTGTGGCAAAGATATGTAGAACTGGAAATTGTGTTATATATTTTTAATACGAAACACTGATTTTTTTTTTTTTTTTTTTAAGCAACAACTTAAAATAAAATAAAGAACAAAACTTTTCAACAGTTATATTTTTATATTTGTTTTATATTTTACAGTTATAGCAGTTTCCCAGACCTGCACCCTTTGTTTGTCAAATAAAGAAGCCTATATGTCTGAAAAAAGTGTTCTTGCTGCCTTATAGCAGCCAAATCCATGCTTTCCTACAGTATGGAAGAATGAATTTTTTTTTCTCTGGACGATTCCCGTTTCAGGCATTTTTGTATATGAAGCTTGAAAGCACCCGGGGACTACTTTAGCTTACAGCATGACTTTTAATTTTATTCAGAGATCAAAGGTGAACTATTCAGCGTGGTTCAAATGCTATGGCAAACTTGCCAGCAGCAGGGTGGAAAAAACTTTATCTGCTTAAATGACAGTTTAAGCTTTATTGCTGCTCCAGACCAGTAAGGTGTCACTCCATTTTTGCTTCCTCACTAGTGTTATGAAGCGACTTGGTTATCACAATACCCAAAAAGCAAGGGTATGTTCCCTTGTGGACTTTGCCAGGTTTGCCCCTGTGTGGACAGGACTGGCACATTCAAAGAATGCACTAGGTCAGTGATGGCGATCCTTGGCACCCCAGATGTTTTGGAACTACATTTCTCAGGATGCTCATACACTTTGCAATGTAGTGTAGCATCATGGGAAATGTAGTTCCAAAACATCTCGAGTGCCAAAGTTTGCCATCACTGAACTAGGTGAACAAAGTTATCAGATTTGTGATCTTATAATTGTTCTACAACGAAAGTCATATATATGCTGATATGCCCCTGTGACAAATGTTATATTGGGAAGATGAAATGCCAACTTAGGACATGCATAGGCAAGCATATGCGTGATATCGATGAGAAAAATCCAGACATACCCTAGCCAGGCACTTTGCTTAATATCATAATGGTAGGTTAGAAGGTATGCAGGTCAAAGGAATCTACCGGTATATGCTAAGCCTTTCGCCAAGAAGAGGTGACTTCAATCTGATACTGCTACAGAAGTACACCTGGCCTTCAGGAGAAAGATCAAGACCCATCTCTTCAGAGGCCCCATGGAATGGATACCAAGCGCCCAGAGGCGATTCAGTTCGCATGTGTTGCGCTATATACGTTTCTCACTCAAGGAGAGGTGATGGATATACAGGTTGAAGTCCCTCCGGCCTAAGGGCCTGAACACTGAACTCAACCTGCAGGTTTATCTAGAGGAATAGCTGCATTAGCCTGAGGTATAATGATAGGACTTTAAACTTTCGATACACTCTCTATACCAATCTCTATGAATCTGTATGTTGTTGCTTAATACGTTTAACATTTCCTAATATCCATGCTTGTCTCTTTGGTGTGTCTTAACCCCCCTTCCCTTCCCTTCGGCCCCACTTATCATTCTATCTGGAGTAATTGAATAAGTGGATATTGGCCCGATGTATCTGCTAGTCAAGAACTTGTGTGCCTTCTAGCCCTCTGAATAGTGATGGAATATTTCTCTATAAAAAAAAAAGATCATGAACCCAACTAATCTGAAAATGTAATCTAAGTGATGTAACTATGAACATCACCTTGATGAAAGAAAATGTAAAGCCAAAGTCCTAACTGCTGTCAACACTGACACAGCACGCAAAAGCAAACAAGACTCCTTTAAGAAAACTGGGTAGGGGTGGCTCTATCCAAGGTGGTGACACCATGAAAAGGAGCCCTCGGATACCCACCTGATGTCCAAACGAAGCTACGCTATCGTATAGCGAAACCCGTTGATGTCATCAATGCCCGAGACACCACCTGAGTATCCCCTTCCGTGTTGGTGAGCATACAGGAGATTACTTTGACTACAGAGCTTATCCATCGTCCGGCCATATGTATGCCGGAAAGACTGGCCCCCTCAGGCAATGACACTAACCCAGAAAGGATGTGATGACAGGCCACCGGGAACTCTGGCAGAGTCAGCTTTTCACATTAAGCAACACCTTGACAGACTTGGTTATTTGGGGAAATGGCACTTGCTGTGGTGGTGCCCCGTGCGTCAGTTAATTTAGTGTCTGGACATCTTTGTTTTATGTTTCTTGTATTTGTCTGTTTTTGTTCTATGGGAGCATGCTTGTCATGCCATGCACAAGTGGTTTTAGGTGTACCCCACCTGGGTGTTAATGTATAGCAAGGGCTATGTCTATAGGTAGTACATTTCTTGACAATTGATAAATGATTTATGCTTTTTCATATAACAGCTGTACACACTCTTTGTCACTATTTCAGCCTACTTGGTTTCCCACCCTAGGGGACAATTTTTTCTTTGATCTGAAGTCTGTTAGATAAGGTGGCAATTGTATTTCAGTTATTTGCTAATGTAACATGACTCAACATTTTACTCTACCCATTCCGGGCAAAGTAACAGTGCCTCCTGATAGCCCACCTTCCAGCAAAGGTATATGTGTCCATCCATGCTCCCTCACGGCCCATTATTTTAATGGAGCAGGGCGTCTTGAGTATAGAGGACACGTGAAAATGCTCATGCCTGAGCATCCACTCAGCAGACACTGTCACATGCAGGAGATGTTATCCATAATGGTAAACTCTGGAACCAAAGCTTCATCGGGGGGGATTTCTGCAGTGGAGCAGTGAGGATACCTAGCTGAGGGGTGGGGTATCAAGAGGTACTACCACTATTCTTAATGGCCCTATTTTACTAATATACTTATGTTCTGTGAACAAACAGAAAAAGTATTGCTCATAGTAATTTGTCTTGCTCCTAATGCATAGTAGTTGCAAACTGCTTTCAGTAACAACTCCCATCTTTCCAGTTCTCTAGTTTTAAAGAACACACAGTTTAGAGGACCCTGGAGAGCACTGGTCAATACAGGAAGTGTGATCTACTATTACTGATAGGAAATAAAGCAATGTTTTGTTGCTGCAAGAAATGTGAGCATTTAAAAAGAAAACGAATACTCTTTTTAAACTGGCATGATATCAAATTAATATGATATAGTCTGCATTTTTACACACAAAACCCTGATGTAACAGTTCCATAACATAGTATCACAGCCAGGGCTGTAAGCCCAGGCTGAAATCTGTCGCCAATTCTTTGTATAATATATTCATTCGTATGGGCTCATCTCATTCCTGTATATGAAAATGTTCCACAAAAACTAGCTTTAGTTTTCAATGGGGATTCTATACTGCAGACACATCATAAATCTGTATTTATTCACTTTCACAGAGAAATCAAATGGCTGATTTATAGAAAGTGAAACAGGAAATCTAATTCCAGCTGTTATTCTTCCAGTGTATGACTAAAAGGTGTGAATATGTTGTGTTGGCATCAACACTTCTTTCCCCAATATTCAATTGCAATTGAATTACACTGGCTATACTTTCAGAAATGGTAGGATGGTGTGCAACAACAATCTAGTCACTTTAAAGCTGGTCATTCACCATGTGACAGACCCAACCAGGACAAGTGCTTTTGGAGGGGACTGCAGGCTACCCTGTTGCCTACGCACTGTGGAATTGGCATTCAAGGAAGCATCATGATGCAAGAGGACATTATTTTATTACATTTAACAGTCAAGGAAGCCATGATGGTCTCTGCCAACTTTAAACTCTGTAAGCAGATATATGTGAAAAGAAAGCTGGTTAATGAAATTTGGACAGCCCTGGGTCTTCTTGAATACTGTTGCCGGACAGTCTGGGATTCCTGATTAATCAAAGCATTGTCTAGGTGTGAATTCCCATTCACCTACTATATTGTTTCTGTCTGCTAGTATTGTATCCACTCCACCTAGTTGGCAAGCTATTGTGGGATGTTATGTTTGTTAATTAGATTGCTGGTTAATTAAGATCACTGTTAGTTGTTAGCGGTTAATTGGATAAGTGTTTGAAGTATGCATTGACATACTTTATACCTCACAGGAGGACATTCCCCTACTGAGGATATTAGTATGTGTCTGAGTTTCAATAAACATTCATTCCTATGGTTCTATCCCAACATCTTGTGTGTACAATACTTGGGGGTAAAAAGGGCTGGTATTAGCTCTCGGTCTGCTTGGAGCAGTTTAGAGGGCAGAATGCACTGTTTGGCGGAAGGAAGCACCACAGTGGGGCACCCAAGTGGTTCTATTACACACCAATAGATTATTTTAGCTCAGGCTGTAGGATGAATGTCCTAATGTGCCTATTGTATTTTGATAGCGGCTCTCAAAATACCCAAACAGTGGCTGCTGTTTTGATTATTATTATTATATTATTATTATTATACAGGATTTATATAGCGCCAACAGTTTGCGCAGCGCTTTGATGCAACCGCTTTTCTGCCTAATTTTCCCCCCAGCTTCTTTGACTTTTCTTAACCAAGGGATAGCAGGCAGCAGGAGGCAGACATGGCTACCCACTGATTGAATATCTACCAGTTCATCAGGAACTGGCCAAAATGTGTACAGCAAAATATATCTTCTTGTTCTATACAAATAAAAATGTAGCTTGTGCAGGTGTAAAGATGTGCTCATTGCCACAGTTTTTATAGTAAACAACCTATTATAAAATGTTTAATTTGCTAAATATTTTTTTTTTTTTCATTGTTAAATCAGCTATTGAACAATAGTTGTCCTTGTACAGGTATACTGTATTTGCTCCATGCTAAAAAAGAGGCTGACCTGATCATTGGACATTTAAAGGATTAAGAGACATGTAGAAGGCAAGCATCTATCTACTACAACCAATGCTTACATTTCAGTTTTGAGCATGCCAATGTTGTGACACCAACCAAGTTTTTATTTTTAATGACATCATCTACAACTGATGTTCCAACTGTCACTCTCACTATAGGAGCTGGTTCCACTCTTGCCTTTTGATATCTCCAGTTATTTTTATATTTTATATTACACAGAAGGAAATGTAAGACTCAATGATGTGGCTTTTAATTGCTTTGGATGCTGCAATGATCAAGTTAGTGACTCCATCCAAAATGTAAAATTTTTAAATGTCCGTTTTGAATTAACATAACACTTTAAAGCACAGCTGTCAGGATAGAACTATGGGAGCCACCATTGTTGGCTTGTTTTTGAAAGTTCATGATCTAGGGCTGTCAAACATATATACTTTATTCGCGGTTTATTGATTCTCTGATGCAGAATAAGCATGCATATACCGGTTGTCCAAGCCCCGATATGCTTGTTGCAGATTAATAACTAACAGAGTAGCTAATGAAAGATGACGATGTGCCTTAAAAAAAAAAAAATCAAGAATAGCAGCTTATCGTTAAAGGATCCTTTTTAAGATCTGCCCAAACATGTTCACAATCTGATGTATGCAATACATTCCACAGTGAAAGATTTTAAAATTGTGAAGGTGATATAGCAGGGAGTAATATTTCTAACTACATGTGATTTTATGGGTATTTCGAAAGAAAAGGGAAATCAATCTGATGCAAACAGAGGGGAAATATCTTTCTGACCCTAAAAGTTATTTTTCCATTGGTGATTATTTCAATACTGCCATTCATCAGCCCAAACACCATAGAGTTCCCTTTTTCTACGCTAATGATAGTCTTATTTATTTCATTTACAACATGTATCTCATCCTATAGTTCTTATGATAAATTATATAGTGAAA
This sequence comes from Rana temporaria, assembly GCF_905171775.1. Classification (NCBI taxonomy): domain Eukaryota; kingdom Metazoa; phylum Chordata; class Amphibia; order Anura; family Ranidae; genus Rana; species Rana temporaria. The sequence goes on along the minus strand of NC_053490.1, from coordinate 212,318,838 downwards.
CCTTTTATACTGGCAGTGGAAATATGTTTGCTTAAAAATTAAATATCAAATTTTTCTTACCCCATACAATAAATTACCAGCTGTCTGTATGGTAGATCTGTTCTATCAAAAGCGGTTGGACATATGCTGAATAGCAAAGTTGCATAAAAGAAATTCGCACAGTGAGGGGAAACCCATTCTTCGACATTTGTCCCTCTTGAAAGATTCCCCCTTACCTCTTGTTCTGGGGACAACTCCCCTTAAATGTTAGATTTCCCCTCACTTTTGGTGTAGAGATAATGGTCACCAGTTTAAATAGGTGGGTAAATCTTTACAATTGGAACAGAGTCTGATATAAAAACTTGAGAGGTTTTAACCCTTCCCTGCTGTATTCAAAGCTTAAAGAAAAAGGTTTACCTAAAAACGTATTTACATTCTCACATTCTTTTCATTTAAAGTTTTTCTGTGGGCAAAATTTTATACCATATATATTAATTTCATCGTGTATTTCAAATATTTCTAGCCTACTCCTATTAATCTGAATGATCTTGAAGTTTGAAATTTACTTTGTGAAGATCTCCATGCATTTACATCCTTGAATTCTGTGACATGTATTCACTAAGCTTGACTGGAAAGGGAGAAACACTGCCATACACCAACTCGGCCCGAAAAGTGAATCAACATAATGGCTTAAGCCTGACTCCACCCAGGCCACGCCCCAAATGCATTTCACCCCACCCACGAAGCTTGATCATAAAGGGCGGTGTGAAATGAATCGGGTGGGGTGAAATGCATTGATTCACCTTTTAGGCTGGGTTGGTGTACAGCAGTGTGTTTTTTTTTCCAGTGCATGCTACAGAGCCTATATACAGGCTCCTTAGCCACCTGCACCCTAAAGTAGGAGTCACCAGAGTTGAAAGATGTTTGTCTAGGGTGGCACCCCAAGTTTTCTATGGTTACAGTATGTATTCATTTAACTAAGTAGGCCCTGTTTTGTCACAGATTTCATAGAGCCTGCCTTTTGAACTATGAGTTGCTGCGAGAAGGTGTTTCAGGTGGTAGAGTCAATACAGGAATCACTGTTTCCAGGCAGCAGGGGTACCACAGGATATGTAGTCCTTAGAAAATGAAAGTAAATGGCAGAAGACAAGCTGCAAAGCATGCTGGGCATCCGTAAATGTGTGGAAAGCTTAGCAGGCGACGATCACAACATGAGATGATTTTTCAAGTAAGCTTATATTGGATTGCCAAAAATGTCCATTAGTTGGAATGGTTATTACAATGCTTATGTTATATAATGAAAGCATATGCCATGACCTAAAACTCCTTTAAAGGAGAAGTCCAGCCAAAGCTTGTTTGACTAGACTTCTATGGTCACAGGAGTGCAATTCACCTGAGACGGCCGCTCCCCGCCCCTCCACAGCTAGGCACTCCAGTGAGCAAGGAAGAAGCAAAGCGGAGAGCTGTTTAATGACAGCAGCTCTCTGCTTGGGGAGCTGTGAGAACCAAGCCATCAGCGATGTTCGATCACTCGGTTCTCAGTGTGGAGGTGGCGGGGGACAGATGCAGCATCGAACCAATGCTGTATCCACCTAGGTAAGTATGAAAATGGAAAACAAAACAAAAACATACTTCTCTTTTAAGGAGTGTAATACTTCTAAAACTATAGTACCCTTAAAAAGGAAACGCTCATTACTCAGAACAGTATTGGAATTTTCAAGCAACATGGTTTGTTGTATTTTATAATCCACCTTACCTACAATGTCTTATAAGAATAGTTAAATATAAAAATGACAGTTAATAAAGAACAAAACAAAACAAAAGGACTGCAGCCAGTAACACATAGTAAACTGTATTGATGTAAATCTGTTGTCTAGACTATTAAGTTTACACCTGGTATATTTTGGAAGTTGGAAGGAATGTTTCACTTTTTCTCCAGAAAGCCCTTTTAATCCTTGGTTTCCTGCAAGTTACACATGGTTCTTGCATCAGAGCATTGAGCCTAAGGAACATATGGAGGAGGCTTCTCAACAGGTAAGACCATGTTGGAGTCGTACTGTAAATGCAGATTTGAAGCCAATCCATTCACAGAGTTGGAGTGGGGTGGATGCTGACTGTCATCTGATAATGAGATATCTGCAGAGGAGGTTGCTGGATACGAACCTGAAGGCTGTGAAACAGTAACAACATTTTACTTTAAACATGCTTGTACACAATATTGCATTTTTTTTATAGTATTACTGAATATATTGCACCATTAAATTTACACATATTATTAGGATAGAGTATAAGTTCATGTTTTAAGTTCAGCCCTCCACCTGCAGGTCCCTACTTACCTCTTTTGATGGCTGCAGCCTGGCAAGTACGAATTTAGTGCTGGCCAGTGCCTACGCCTTTGCACTAACATACCATAGACTTGAATGGGACATACTATCAAGAACAACAAATTAAAGTCTATAGTATGTTAGTGCACTGACAAACCAGCAGTAGTTTTTTTCAGACCGCGCAAGAGGGTGCAGCTGTTGGAGGAGGTAAATAAAGGTCTTGGGAGGTAGCGCACAGAGCAGGTAAGTACAACGCTATTTCCAAAAGCTTGGGAGGCTGTGTATAATCGACATAAAAGCAGATTACAATGACTTGCAAATCTCATAAACCCATATTAATTCACAATAGAAAATAGAATGCATATCAAATGTTTGAACTGACAAAATGTTCTATTTAAAGCGGTGGTTCACCCTATCGACGAAAAAAAAAAATTTTTTTTTTATTTTACCATAAAATCAGGCATTGTAGTGCGAGCTACAGTATGCCTGTCCCGAATTTTTTACCCCCGTACTCACCTTGTTCTCGTAGATTGAAGATACCGGGGAATGGGCGTGCCTATGGAGACGGAGGATGATTGACGGCCGGCTCTGGCGCGTCACGCTTCTCCGGAAATAGCCGAAATAGGCTTGGTCTTCACGACGCGTGCGCATAGCCTGTGCGCAGGCGCCGTGAAGAGCCGAGACCTACTCCGGCTGTCTTCGGGGAGAGTGACGTGCCAGGGCCGGCCGTCAATCATCCTCCCTCTCCATAGGCACGCCCATTCCCCGCGGGAGCCGAAAAATACGATCTACGAGAACAAGGTGAGTCCGGGGTTAAAAAAATCGGGACAGGCATACTGTAGCTCGCGCTACAATGCCTGTCTCGATGGTAAAATGTGTCGGGGGGGGGGGGGTGAACTACCGCTTTAAAAAAAATAAGGTCATTTTGAAATTGACAGCATCACATCAGTTGGGAGAGGGCAAAAAAAAGCTGGCAAAGTAAGTGGTATTAACAGTGAAAAGATGGAAGAACATTTTGCAATTCATTTGGTTGATTGGCAACAGGTCAGTAACATGATTGGGTGAAAAAAACAAGCATCTTAGAGAGTCAGAGTGTCTTGGAAGAGCAAAATTAACTAATCTGTAATATGCTGCATGTGAAAATTGTCAAACCATTTCAGAATAATGTTCCTCAATGTAAAATTGCAGACTTTAAAATATATGCTCATCTACAGTACATCATATCAAAAGATTCTGGGAACACAAAAAAAAAAAAAAAAAATTCTGGGAATGTGTAGAAATCTCTGTGCACAAGGGACAAGGCCAAAACGCAATATTGGATGCCCCAGAAGGCACTGCATTAAAAGCGGGCATGATTTTGTGATGGACACCACTACATGGGGTCAGGAATAGATTAACCACTTGGTAACCGCCCTATAGCCGAAATACGGCTACAAGGCGGTTCCCTAACTCTAGGAGGGCGTCAATATACGTCCTCCCAGAGAGTCAGAATTGCGTGCCCGAGCGGGCGCGCACACGCGATCACCGGCGCTCGGCGCGATCACTTGTAAACAAACCGGCGTCATGTAATGATGCCGGTTCCTCCCTCTCCTCTCTGTACCGTTCGGTACAGTGTGAGAGGAGAGGGAGGGGGGGAGCGGGCGGCAGCAGCAGCTGCCGCACTGTGGGCTGGATCTGTGACAATTGCAGTCACAGATCCAGCCATCCCTGCTCAATACTCTGCAATATAAAAATAATAAGCGCTAAAGTATGAGTGCAATACTCTGCAATACCCCACCCCATACTCTGCAATACCCCACCCCATACTCTGCAATACCCACCCCCCCATACTCTGCAATACCCACCCCCCCATACTCTGCAATACCCCCCCATACTCTGCAATCCCCCCCCCCATACTCTGCAATACCCCCCCTTCATACTCTGCAATACCCCGCCATACTCTGCAATACCCCCCCATACTCTGCAATACCCCCCCAATACTCTGCAATACCCTCAATACTCCAATACCTTGCAATACGTCGCCTATGGGGATTTTTAAGTAGCAACGTTTGGCGCAATTTCACGAGCGTGTGCAATTTTGAAGGGTGACATGTTGGGTATCTATTTACTCGGCGTAACTTCATCTTTCATATTATGCAAAAACATTGGGCTAACTTTACTGTTTTTTTTTTTTTAAGCACAAAACTGTTTTTTTTTTAAAAACACGCGTTCAAAAAATTGCTGCGAAAATACCGTGCAAGATAAAAAGTTGCAACAACCGCCATTGTATTCTCTAGGGTCTTTGAAAAAAAAGCATATATAATGTTTTGGGTTTCTATGTAATTTTTTAGCAAATAAATGATGATTTTTACATGTAGGAGAGAAATGTCAAAATTGGCCTGGGTGCTCCAGAACGCTTGATGGTGCTCCCTGCATGTTGGGCCTCTGTATGTGGCCACGCTGTGTAAAAGTCGCACACATGTGGTATCGCTATACTCGGGAGGAATAGCAGAATGTGTTTTGGGGTGTAATTTGTAGTATGCATATGCTGTGTGTGAGAAATAACCTGCTAATATGACAGAAACTAGATTTTTTTTTTTTTTTTTCACAGAATTTTCAGTCTTTTTTCTTTTATAGCGCAAAAAATAAAAACCGCAGAGGTGATCAAATACCACCAAAAGAAAGCTCTATTTGTGTGAAAAAAAGGACAAAAATTTCAGATGGGTACAATGTTGTATGACTGAGTAATTGTCATTCAAATTGTGAGAGCACCGAAAGCTGAAAATTGGTCTGGTGATTAAGGGGGTTTTCGTGCCCAGTGGTCAAGTGGTTAAAAAAAAATCACGGTCTGTGAACCCAGTTCACAGTGTCATCCAAAAATGCAAGAATCCTATATCGCGCAAGGATGAGACAACATTCCACTCCCAAAACTCCAGCAATTGGTCTCCTTCATTCCCAGACATTTACAGATTGTTGTTAAAAGAGGGGATGCTACACCATGGTAAACATGGCCCTGTCACAACTTTTTTAAGAAGTGTTTGTGCCATCACTTTCAGATTTACATTTTTACATAATATTGTGAATAAAATATGTTTCTGAGATTTGTGTTTCCATGTAGACTCTACACAGAGTCCCACCTTTTTTTAATTGAAGTTGTATAAAAAAAAGTAGCTTTACAACCACTATAAAGCAACCTATTGTTTACGGAGCTCAGTACCTAAGGCAGTAATTTTATAAACACAAATAATTGAGTCAGAACAGTGCCTCGCCCCCACTTGCCTGCCATCTTCAATACAGCTCCATCCCATGTTTCATTAAGAGACAAAATTAGATACCATGTAGTACTGTACACCAAGGACTATAAAATTGAGATGAGATATGACACTTCCAGAGAGTCTGCAGGTGTCATTGAATAATACAGTAACATTTTTTTTGTTTACTACTTCATATGTATATTAAAGGTGTAGCATTTGATAATCAGTTAAAAATAAATCTTTCAGTTTTTGTATTCATATTTACCCCTTATTAACCCTTGGTTAATCCTAATGAGCACTAATTATCTCCTTTCTCCCCTTAGCTATTATTTTTTTGATAATTTGTTTCTTGTTCTTCTTTTATTTTATTTTTAAGTTTTTAAATATTTGTTAAAAAAACAGTCAAAGTCTGTAAAAATAACTGGTTTCCCAAGTCCAGTTTATAGGTCTAGGAAAGCACAGGGCTTAAACATAAGGCTTCTGGTGCATTTTCCATAGCCCCATCTGGACCTGCTGGCTGAAGAACCTGTGGACAATCCTTCTCGGTCACAGGCTTAACAACATCACTGTTGAAGCCCAGGACATAAATGATAGAGTTCTTTTGGATTTATTTATTTTTACCCTCCTGAAAACTAGGAAGTCCTCCTGCAAGATCTGCCATCGTGCTTGGGAAACATACTTTGCTCAGAAATTCTCTGTGGGTCTAGTTATTTTGCTTTCTCTGGGGGGGGGGGGGATGAGCAATCAAACACTGCTGGTAGCTCAGTTCTCATTGTTCTCAGAGCAGAGAACTGGGGACTTTGAGTTTCCGGCTCTCTGCTTGTCCCCTCCGCACTGAACTGTGGAGGGGGTTGAAGCAGCTGGCTGGACAGGCTCTGTGATGTCAGCTGACAGTGGGCTTTAGAACGAACTGCACTAGTGTGAGCTATAGCTGAAGCACAGCCAAAATATCTTTGGCTATACTTCTCCTTTAAGGGTAAGTTCTCTGCCAATTTAGACCCTCTTTGACCTTGCCTCTCATTTCTGGTGAGAGTGTTTGTTCAGGGGGTTGTGCACATGGTTCTATCTGTGTGTACTCCATTGTCTCTGTGGGACCTCGGTATGGTTTTGCTGGTTTCAAGTGGTTGTCCTCACTCAAAAGGTGGCCTTCCTTGTTCTGTTTGGAGAGTTTCTGTTCTGGCCTTCTCTTGTAAGGTGTGGATTCTTATGTTGCACAGGTATAAGGTTGTTCTTAGGCCTTGAAATTTTTTTTTAAACAAAGGTGGGTTCCTCCTTTCACAATAAGAGGAGGAACCTACTAGAAGTATTAGTGCTTATTGGGCCCTCCAGCATCAGGCCTCAGTTTCTCAGGTCTGTGGGGCTTCCCCCTGATCTTCTGTTGTCTTCATGATAAGTTTTACCAGTTGGATGTTCAGGCCTCAGAAGAAGCTGGCTTAGGTGGTAACCCTGTAAGTAAACCTCTTTATTGTTTTTTGGCTTAGAGTTCTTGGGCTCATGTTGCTCACCCCTTTTGATTGTTTTTTGGTGTCTCAGTGGTCTAAGAATTTAGCCAAATCTGCGCCCTCTGGAGTAGAATAAAACATAGGCTTTTTGACTTGCCTGTGCAATCATTTTTATAAGGTATGTTACAGGACACAGGACCTTTGGCTTCTTCCAGCATTGCTTGCTACAAAACTGAAGGCATGCTGGGAGTGGGAGGGTTATGCAGGACTGAGTTACAGCTTTGTGTTTTGCCAGCGTTCAATGGCCTGGCAGAGCATAACCCATTGATCAAAAATTTTAGCCAATCCTATGTCCTGTGATGTACATAAACAAAAGGATTTTACAGGTAAGGCAAACCCCCCTCCCCCTTCTTTTAAATAAATCGAATCAAACATTTTTTGCAAGACATTATTTCTAAGAAAGACCCTAATTTATCCCCAAAACAATTTATACATTATGCTTTGTTTATTAATGGCAGGTTCTAAGGGGAATAAAGATATGATAACTGAAGTGGTTTTGCAGTATTTCATTTTTACCTGACAAAAAGAGTAAAAACATTTTATTACTACTAGTCATAACAAAGAAAAGGCAAAATCACTAAAAACATTACCTTTGAAATATCCAGCTTACATGCTGGGAATCCACACTATAAAAACGGTGCAAATAAAATTAATGAATTAATGGCCTGATTTAAAGTGGAACTTCACTCTCTTAATCAACATTGATTATTTTTAATCCTCATGCTGATAGGCATTAGTAAATCGATAGGAAAGTATATCATATTTACTTTTTTTTTATTTCATTAGTTACTACCTGGTTTTCTGCCTAGGCAAATGAGGAGGAGGAGGAATTTTCTCAGCTAACACTCTCCTGTATGCAAACCTGAGCTAAGGGCAGGAAGTAAATGCTACATGAATAATTTTTCTTACTCAAGATGGCCATGGCCAGAAATGCTAGAGGGTGATTTTTCAAAGTGATTTCTCAGCAAAATAAAGCATGAAGACATGGATTGGTGAGAAAATTTGCTTTGAATAATAATAAATAATTAAATAGCATTCTTATTTTGTGGTGCTCAGGTGCAGTGAAGATTTGCTTTAAATATAACATCAAAAGCAGTTTTTTTCAGATCCTACTTGTAAAGATCGTCAATGATCTGAGGTTACCTGCAGTGGTAGTGGATATGATGCATAGGAAGGAAGGGAGGAGGATGAAGAGCAAAAACCAGTGTAGGTCAGGATCTGTTGTGCTGGGTTATAAAGTATCTGAGGAGGAGGCGAATTAAAGTTGTGTTGTGAAATTGGTGCCTAGGAGAGAGGGGAAAAAAAAAAGACATTTGAAAATTAGAAGTACTTAAACTGTAGGGCAAAATAGAAAACAATAAGGATAAATAAACATCTTTTCCGCACAAGGGAATTGCTTTACTGAAGACTTTTATTTACTATCCATATGTAACGACCTGTTTCAGGACGCACGTGATCCCCCTTATCAGGCAACTATTACAATGTTTACCATAAAGTCATTTTTTATTAATCCTTCATATTTTTTTTATTGTGTTAAATAAAACAGACTCAGATTGTGTCACGTACCTGGTCTTGAGGCAGAGCTAAGGCTTCCATTGCGGATGAGTGCACAACACCCCTGAAGATGGTGACAGGAGATGCTAAGCCCAAAGAAGCATGGGTTGCCAGCTGTATGGTAGTCAGATAGATTTGCAGCAGTGATGCCTGTTAAGAAGCTGGGCACTGGAAGCAGCTGATCCAGGATGACACGCTGGGAAGTGCTGACAGCAGGCAGGAGACGTGGTCAGGAATGGAAGGCAAGGTCAGAGCACAGTGGTCAAGTAGAGGAGTAGGGAGGAGTGTGGTCTGAGGCAGGCCATGGTCACACACAGGAGATAATCGGAAACGGGTCCATGGAACAAGCCAAGGTCAGAGCGAAAAGAGAATCAAGGGGAAGTCCAGAAGCAAGTTGGGTCGGTAACAGATAATTCCAGAAAGAACATGCACACAGGAACATGGGTATCGGGGATCTGAAGACCAGTCAGCAAAGTCTGTGAGCATCTGTCCTCCTTATAAAGGACAGAGGGTGCCAAAATCGGCACGCCAGATGTGCGCTGTGAATGAATGTTCGTGCGCCTGTCACGACCATGCTGGATATTGGTAAGTGTGGAAGGCCTCTGAGACAATATTCTCCGGCTTATCCCCTAATGTTGCCCCCCCGACGGGCAGTCTCCAGGTGCCCAAACGTGGCACCTTTTTAGGATATTTATTAAAGAAGGCCGGGGGCATGTATATTTTCATGATATTTCCTCAGGTGCATACACTTTCCACTTTATTGAGATACTGAATTTGTCTTGCTCTCTTCCTGCAGTCCAGAATTGATTCCACCTTGAATTCTGTTTCTTATGCAACAGTAACTGGTGGTGGTTGGGGTGGATCCTCTCCTCCTGGGAAACTATCCAGAGTGGCTGGTTTCAGAATGGAAACATGAAGAACTGGATGGATTCTATAAGACTGTGGAAGTGCCAGTTCAAATGCCTCAAAATGTATTCCTTTTTATTTTAAATGGCCCAATAAATCTTGGTCTCAACTTCCGAGATGGGCAGGAGAGTTTCAAATTGGCCGTGGACAGTGAGACTCTATCTCCCACTTTCAAGGCTTTTTTGTAGTGTCTTTTAATCCTCTTGTGCCTTTTTGTGTAACTTTCTAAAAAACCCGGTAGCTGGCTTGGATAGGAGTTAACCTGCCCTGCACTGTGGGCACAGATGTTTCTTGCAGAACATCTGGCAAGAAGGAGGGATGGAAACCTTAATTGTCCCAAAATGGAAACTGGCTAGAGGCAGCATGAACAGAATTATTGTACACAAATTCAGCACAAGGCAAATGAGATGAGATAACCATCTTGCGAGAATGAAGCAAAACACCAAAGATTTTTTTTCCAGGGTCTAGTTGGTCCTCTCTGTCTAGCCATTACTTTATGGATGATAGGCGGAGAACAAGCAGACCTCAATCTTTAAAGCCTTGCAAACGGTTTTCCAAAACCTGGAGGTGAACTGCACACCTCTATCCGAAACAATATTTTTAAAGTCCATAGACAACATTTTCCCGGGGCGATCAAACAGTGGCCCCAGCAAGCCCCAAGCCTTAGTGTTGGTACCATTGCTACAAAGACAAGTTGCTTCTTTGAGCCCAGCATCTCCTGTCGCCATCTCCAGGGGTGTTGTGCACTCACCAGCAAGGTAAGCTCTCTCATCATCTTGGCCTCAAGACCAGGTATGTGAAACTACCAGTCAGCAAAGTCTGTGAGCATCTGTTCGCCTTATAAAGGCCAGAGAATGCCAAGATCTATTGCACGTGGTGTGCACCGTGAATAATTGTTCATACGCTGGGCGCGACCATGCAGGATATTGGTAAGTGTGCCAGATCTCTGAGCCAATCTTTTCTGGCTTATCCCCTAACACATAGGCAGTGTTTGTGTTTTTTTGTTTGTTTTTTAATTTGTTAACTTTAAGTAATGGAGCAGCATAGTGAAAATGTTTTATAAATTATAACACAAAGCCTGAGTTTGTAATTAAATAATAAGGCTGCCTCCATGCACATATAAATTATAAAACTAAGCAAAAAGGTTTTTACATTTTTTTTTCGAATGCTAAAAGTAGTATTATAATCAAGTTGATATATTTTACACTTTCATCCAAAAATCATTGAAAATGGCAAGTAATACAAGAGTTACGTAAATTTAGAAAAAAAACAAAACATTTGTAAAGACAAAAGAATAGAATGCTTTTTTTATAGCGTAGTATGTCAAGAAAACTGATAGAATAGGGGATGTGATAAGCCAGGGATGTTATTATTTGGATAAGTGTTCAAAGTGGGCTTCAGTGATATCATGTAAGAAAAGCCTAGCAGAAACGATAAAATCCGCAAAGCCCCAAACCTTTAAAAGGGAATAGAAATAGACCTTTTTTAACAGGAGTGGAGTCTGCATGGCATTCTCATAGTTCTCAATGACTGGACATTGCAGATTACAAATGTATTATTACATAGAAACAAACAAACTCTAGAAACAAGCAACTTTAAAAAAAAAATGTAATTCAAAGTTTACAGAAACAACATCAAATGCAGAGAAGAGGAATGTCATGTGAGAATAACAAAACAGTTCACAGTGTATGGCAAGCAAGAAATGCACATCGCCACCAATCCATTTTTGAGCAAACCGGTACAGAACAAACTGTCATATCACTGAATGAAAATATGACTTTTAATATATCGCTGTGTTAGACAGCCTATGAAATAATAGGTCAATAGGGATTCCAGAAGTAGACATGTGCAATTAGCTTTGTTCCGAATTAGTTTTTTAATGAATTTCGACAAATTTGTAAATATCCGTATTAACAAAAACCTGTTTAACAAATTTTCCCAAATATTCGTAAATTCGAATATTTGAAAACGAAATAATAACTTAACTATTACTAACTAATAAATTATAGGTATTGGAATTTCCTTTCAAATTTGGCTGTTAGTGAACGTAATGAATACAAATTTATCTGAAGTTACAAATTTTCCGAAATAACGAATGCCGTATCTAAACTAATGGAATATAATAAATTAATAATGATAATAGAAACGTATTATTATTAGTAATTCGTTCCATTCCATTTGTTTAGATGTGACATTCGTAACTTTGGATACATTTGTATTAGTTATGTTCTCCAACAGCCAAATTTGAAAGGAAATTTCAATATCTATAATTTAATAGTAATAGCCAAGTTGGTATTTGTTATTTTACATTTCTGGATTTGAAATTTTCAAATTGTCTAATTACGGATTTTGAATTTTCAAATTTACGAATTTGGATCATAATGAATGACCCGAAAAATGAAATTAAAACAAAAAACTAAAACAAACACATTTTTCGACAGTGCACATGTCTAGCCAGGAGTAAATAGGTTTCTAAGTGTAGAATTATCTCCCATATGAAGTATCCACTCTTTCAAGGATGAGGAAGGAATTTATCAGATGTCTAATGTTGTAGGACAAGATTTCAGGATTGGAACAGAATCATAGATACCGCTTCTCTAGTGTGATCTCATGAAAAAACTCCTAGAACATATAAAATACACTGCTTAGGGTCTAAGTGTACAGTGGCATAAAAGGGTTCCATTAATTGTGTCTACAATTTGGGTGCAATGTATATGGAGCTTAGGACGGTGACATAGCATGTGTATTAGACTTCTGTGGTCTCTAAAATACTTGCAACATCTGGAACACTTAGATCGGCCATCCAATTCTCCAGTGCTTTGCATAGATACTCATCTGAGTATGAATTCAAAAGCATGGCATAACAGTTTGAAATGAAACCTCAGTCAATGTGATGTTTTGCAAAATAGGGCTTGGAGAAAGTTGTCAGACATCAGGGTATACCTGAGCTGTTACTGCGAGCTTCAGCTGTAAATAATAGAACTGCATGGAATCAGGCATACCATATCATGACTGCAGGATAGAGAACGGGACTAGCGTGCCCTCACTGTGAGTAATTCCACAGGCCTGCTACTTGGCCACGTACTTATACTTAGCAAATTCAGGATATATATTATTTGACCAAATAGGACTATAAATCAAAGTCTGGCACACGTTGCAATTGTTTAGCTTTCAGCCAAAATGTATGCGCAAGTCTATATGTGTAAAGAGTTTTATTATGCCTAAAAAAAAAAGATTCCAGGCCTAAATTCCAGAGGCTGTTGCAGACAGGTACTGGCACAAAGACTTTGGAGTAATGTTTACCTAGACCGCACTGACCTGCTGTGAGACAGCAATTTTCAGCATTTTCATTTCTCAGGTCCCCATAGACTTTCATTACTCCTTCCTGATGGGCCCAGATCGGGTGCCATTGGGGAGGATGTATTAAAGAAGTGGATTATGGGATGTGTAGTTTCGTTACTCCTATGCAGAACTGCGCCCTGTTGGATGAAAACTACAGTTACCAGAAGCCTCAGCAGCTAGACTGGGGTAGAGACATATAAAGTTTCCGAAAAGACAGAGAGCCCTTGGTGCCACACCAGGAGAAGAGATGGAGTGTGGGGGGCTCACAGCTCTCGGGTGCCCACACAGCTTATCCTCAGCTATCCAGAGACATTGTGTGAGATTGCCATCCTACTTTCGGGTATCCTGAGATCCTGTGCAAGATCACTATCCCCCTCTAAGGCTACAGGGCCTTGAAAAAGTATTCATACCCCTTGAAATTTTCCTAATTTTGCCATGTTACAACCAAAAACGTAAATGTATTTTATTGGGATTTTATGTGGTAGACGAACACAAAGTGGTACATAATTGCTAGGTGGAAGGAAAATTTATAAATGGCTTTCAAGTTTTTTAACAAATAAATATCTAAAAAGTGTGGTGTGCCTTTGTATTCATCCCCCCTGAGTCAATACTTTGTAGAACCACCTTTTGCTTCGATTACAGCTGCAAGTCTCTTTGAGTATGTCTGTACTTTTGCATATCTAGAGTGAAATTTTTGACCATTCTTCCTTGCGATATAGCTCAAGGTCTGGCAGATATGATGGCAAGTGACTGTGAACAGCAAATCCCCACAACATGATGCTGACACCACCATGCTTCACGGTGGGAAAAGTGTGATAAGGGTGATGTGCATTGTTAGTTTTCCACCACACATGGCATTTTCCTTTTAGGCCAAAAAGTTAAATTTTTGGTCTCTTCTGACCAGAGCACCTTCATGTTTGCTGTGTCCCCCACATGGCTTCTCACAAACTAGACTTCTTTCAGCAATGAAAAAATAAATTAAACTAAGGCTGCTCCTGTAAACTTACATATGTGTGTGTGTGTGTGTGTGTGTGTGTGTGTGTGTATATGTATATATTTGTGTGTGTGTGTGTGTGTGTGTGTGTGTGTGTGTATATATATATATATATATATATATATATATATATAATCTTAACAATATACTAAAGTGCTCAGTGCCAATATAGTACAAAATAAAGTGCAATCAATAAAGTCCATCAGGTATGGAGTATTGAGCTGGTGACAAGTTGAAATATATTCTGGTGAATTTCCTTGCTCCCCTCCTGGGTCCCCACTCACCTGATGGAAATGGTAAATGTGCCTGCATCAAAATGGTAAGCCCGTCCACAGAGTATGTAGGTGTATATGGCCTTTAAGGAGAGATACCTGTTCTGCTGATCCAGGTCCTTCAAGCTCACACGATCAATAGCAATCCATTATGATGTGATTTTAAACAAAATGGAGGAAAGAGCATATAGTGTAATACTGCAAATTTTATTTTAAAAGGTTTAAAATCATTGCACTTAAACCTTTTAAAATAACATTTTCAGTATTGCACTATATGCTCTTTCCTCCATTTTGTTTAAAATCACATCATAATGGATTGTTATTGATCGTGTGAACTTAAAGGATCTGGATCAGCAGGAGGAGGACAACACGCATCTCTCCTTAAGGGTCAGATATACCAACTTACTCTGTGGACGGGCATTACCATTTTGATACAGGCACATTTACCATTTCCATCTGGTAAAAGGGGGCCCAGGAGGGCAGTAGTGTTGCTCACGAATATTCGCATTGCGAATATTCGACTCGAATATAGCATATTCGAGAAATCGCGCTATATTTCGAAATTCGCGGTGAATATTCGCAATTCCGAATATTCGATTTTTTACAATTTTTTTTTTGAATCAGATCACATCCTAGATATCTCCATCGACGTCTAAAAGCATTGCTGGTATAATTAGAGACCCTGGGCCGAGTAGCTGAAGCGTTCATTGAATTTTCCAGAAAGATCGCAATGCGATTATTCGGCAAACGCAATATCGCGCGATTATTTTCCTCGCCCCGATCTTCCGCATCAGAGCGATTTTTACAGTTTCATTTTTAAAACAGATCACATCCTAGTGATCTCCATAGACGTCTGAAAGCATTGCTGGTATGATTAGAGCCATTGGGCCGAGTAGCTGAAGCGATCATTTTATATTGCCGAATAATCGCAATGCGAATATTCGGCAATAGGAATATTGCGCGATTATTTGCTCCGCCCTTTTGCATCAGAGCCAATCAGAGTTCTCCTTCCACACTCGTCACAGGTTAGCAACCAATAGGAACCTGCCTGCATGGACATTATATAAGCTCACTCCCAGCACCATTTCATTGCAGATTCAGAAGCTTGCTATAGAGTGTGGAGGCTGTTTCTGTGTTCCTGGTTTCCTGGTTTCCTGTGTCTTTGTTCTTGATTGATTTAGATCATCACCAGCATTGCTATTTAGTGATTCCAGTGGATCTTTTCCAGTATATCAACTGCTTTTTTCAAAGCAATAGACCCAAGAGCTTTTTTCAAAGCTACGTTTTGTGCTGTTTTGTGCTGTTTTTTTCATTTGTGTTACTGTTTGATCCTGCAATCCTCCCTGTTCAGTTATATTTGCAAGAGATTTCAGAACACATATTGATCTGAGCTTTATAAAAGAGCTTTTCTAAAAGCTAAGTTTTGTTCATCTTGTGTTACTGTCAGATCTTGCAGGTTCACTGTTCAGTGATATTTGATAGGCATCTCAGTTCAAATTTTGTTTAGTTTTCCCTAAAGAGCTTTTATAAAAGCTAAGTTTTGTGTTCAGTTTAGTTAAATTTTGTGTAGTAAGTGTACACACTGTTAGTGTACATTTATTTCATCTAGCTTAGCTTAGTGTGTGTTTAGTGTCTGTGTTTAAAAAAAAAAAAAAAAAAAAAGTTAGTGTTTGTTTAGTGCTTTTTTTTTTTTTCTTTAATTTTGTAGTCCTTGTCTGGTGTACTACTTTTCTTATAGTTTAGTAGCTGTCTGTGTACGTCTTTGTCTGCGTGCCTGTCTTGTAAAAAAAACACAAAAACACATTTTGTTCACATTTTCCCCCCCAATAAAGTTTAACCCCCCCACACACATATCAGCAATTATGAGCGGCATCCGTGGCCGTGGCAGTAGGGGTAGGGGAGTTACTCCCAGTGCTGGATCGCTGCCAGCACGGGGTACCTCTCGTGCCCCTACTAGTGGTAGAGGATCGGGTGCAAGGGGAGTACGCCTGATCCGGGAGTTCTTCCCATCGGGCAGCCGCCCGATATTGCCATCTCAGGCTCAAGTAGTGGTGGACTACATGGGGCACAGCAGTGCCACTGAGTCGTCGGTCCCGACTCACAGTAGTACCACCATTACACCGTTGCCTGTACTACCCCCCCCCAGCCCCCAAGAGTCCAGCATCTTACTGTTCGACAGCGACAGTGATAGGGATCTCTTGGGGGAGGCCATGCATCAGGCAGACCTCCAGCTCTGTCCTGATGGTCAGGACCTTTTTGAAGGGATGGATGAGGAGGATGGGATACCTGCTGGCAGTATCCCAGAGACATCCCTTCAAACTGGTGCTGCTGTTTTGGTGCAGGAAACAGCAGCACCTAGTCAGACCCAGGCGTGGGTGAGGGGACAGCGGAGCCAGGCTAGAGGCTCCATGTCACGTGGTTCCCTCAGACCAACACATCTCAGCCCTTGGTCTGACATCTCTGGGGGCGAAGAGGGTGACCCATCATGGTTGCCATCTGACGCGTCGGCTCACTACGTCAGTGACGACGGGGAAGGTAGGCACCCTGGTGAAACGGTGCGCCAGGTCACCACCAGGGAGACCATCGTCAGGGTCTCCACTGGTGATGGCAGCAGGAGGTGTCAGGAGGAGGAGCAGCAGCAGCAGCAGCAGCAGCAGGCAGCTCCACCTGTGCGCACCGAATCCCAGCAGGTGCAAGTAAGCGTCACCCCATCTGACAGGAGGGCGGTGCTGAAGTCACCTGTCTGGAATTTCTTTACCCTGGTGGCAGACAACCCTACCGTGGCCATCTGCCGGATTTGTAAAGTGAGGGTGAAGAGAGGGAAGTGTTTGGCTCGGGTGGGTACCACAGCCCTGAACCAGCACCTCAGGATAAACCACTGGGCGTTGTATGAGGAGATGAAGCGTGGTGGTGGTAGCAGCGCCACCACCACAAGTGAGCAGGGTACAGCAGCCCCTGCCACATCTTCATCTGTTTCCAGCAGGTCATGCCCCCCCGCTCCCTCTAGTAGAGGTACTGGTACCGGCAGCCAGACCTCTACTTCCACAGCACCCTCCACGTCTGTGTCCCGCACTGCCGTCCGGCGCCAGGCGTCGATTTCAGACGCCTTTGACCGCACCACTCCCTTCCCCCCTGGAGACCGACGTGTGCGTTCCCTCAATGGGCTCCTGGCAAGGGTTATTGCCCAACATCTGCTGCCCTTCAACATAGTTGACAGCAACCCCTTCAGGCAGATGTTGGAGCAGGCCCAACCCCAATGGCGTGTCCCCAGCCGCCATTTCTTTGCCAGGACTGGTGTCCCTGCCCTACACCAGCACATTGTTCAGAATGTAACCCTGTCGCTGGATCACGCTGTCAGCGACAGGGTTCATCTGACAATGGATGGCTGGACCAGCAGACATGGGCAGGGACGCTACATCAGCTTCACGGCCCATTGGGTTTCCCTCCGAGGCGTCGGTGAGGGATCGTCGGCAACCGATCTTGTGGTGCCGCCCCGGGGTGTCCAGGGGAGAACTGCTGGTCTCCCTCAAGCCACTGTCTCCGCAGCTGCTGAGCCTCCCAGCAAGCGCCCCCGTAGCTACTCAAGTGTGGGGCACGTGCGCTGTCAGGCCGTGCTCCAGCTTGTTAGTTTAGGGGACCGGAGACACACTGCAGAAGAAGTGCTGAAAGCACTTCAAGCTCAGGTCCAGAAGTGGCTGACACCCCGAAGGCTCCAGCCAGGTATGGTTGTCTGCGATAACGGCAGCAACCTACTCGCCGCCCTCCATGCTGGCAGTCTGACGCACGTGCCCTGTCTGGCACATGTCCTCAACCTGGTGGTGCAGAAGTTCCTGCGCACTTATCCAGGGTTGAGTGACATTGTGGCAAAGGCGCGTAGGATTGCCAGCCACTTCAGGCGCTCCCCAACCGCTACCGCGTCCCTGTCCAAATTGCAGCGGAAGTACAATCTGCCCCTTCACAGGCTGATTGTGGACAGTGTGACGCGGTGGAACTCCACCCTCCACATGCTGAAGAGGTTGTGGGAGCAGCAAAGGGCGGTGAGGGAGTACCTGATGGAACTAGGCACTCAGAGGGCTTCACCACAACTCCCTTTCATCGCCTGTGCGGAGTGGGGGCAGATAAACCAGGTCTGCCAAGTGTTGTCCTCCTTCGAGCAGGCGACCAAGATGGTCAGCAGTGAGCAAATTGGCCTCAATAGCGTGCTGCCAATACTGTTCATGCTGGAGAGGACACTAGATCGCCTGCTCGAGGCTGGGGAGAGTGCCTTGGTGGAGCAGGAGGAGTCAGCAATGCTCCACCGAGACCAGGGCCAGGACCAGGAGGAGGAGGAGGAGGATGATGATGAAGAGGAGGAGGAGGTGGTTGCTGGTGTCGTCCCGGAGTCAGGGCCTGGTCAGGAGGGAGAGCCGGTGTTGGGGGCACCGATAGTCCGGGGGTTGGGCATGTCTGAGTTTGACCAGCAGCGCCTCAGGGAAGAAGAGTCGCACCTCATTCACCTGGCCAGCATTGAGGAGTCACAGCGGGCTGTGCTCTTCCCCATGGCTGCCCACATGCTCAGATGCCTCAGGAGGGACCCCCGGGTTAAGACCATCAAGACGAGGGATGATTTCTGGATGGCCACCCTTTTGGATCCCAGGTGCAAGGGGAAACTGGAGCAGTTCATCCCAGCCAGCCGGAGGCAGCACCGGATGGAGGAACTGCAGGCAGCCATTGTCAGACGGTTGGAGCAGGCAACTCCCCGGCCTCCAGTTGTCCCCCCTCATCTCACCCAGCAGGTGGCTGCACCCAGCTGCAGCCGAGCAGGGGACCTAATGGAAGAGATGAGGATGTTCTTCCAAACCGAGCGACCCAGTACCACCACCAGCAGCAGCAGCAGCAGTCACCACCAGCGGCTGGCCCACATGGTGGCAGACTACATGGCGTCCGTCGGTGCTTCTGACAGTATGAGCACCGACGACCCCATGGAGTACTGGGTTGCCAGATTGGACACCTGCCGCGAGCTCGCTCAGTATGCGCTGGAGTTATTGTCTTGCCCCCCCTCCAGCGTACTATCTGAGCGGACATTCAGCGCGGCAGGTGGGGTGGTCACGGACAAGAGGACCCGTCTGTCCACAGAGTCCGTGGACAGACTCACATTCATAAAGATGAATGAGTCCTGGATCGGCGGTGACTTTCTGGCACCCGTCGTCGGTTCAGGGCGCTGAAGGGTCCCTTGCCATGCATTCCCTGATGAAGCCCCGGACCTGATGTATTTACAGTGCTGAATATAACTATTTCAACATCAGAGAAAATCAATGTTAATATTTGGTACAGTAGGCTTTCTTTGCAATTACAGCGGTCAAAAATTTCTTTTATTTTTACACCAGCTTTGCACACACTGGAGGAGGGATTTTGGCCCACTCCTCCACACAGATCTTCTCTACATCAGTCATGTTTCTGGGCTATCGCTGAGAAACACGGAGTTTGAGCTCCCTCCAAAGATTCTCTATTGGGTTTAGGTCTGGAGACTGGCTAGGCCACGCCAGAACCTTGATATGCTCCTTACAGAGCCAATCCTTGGTTATCCTGGCTGTGTGCTTTGGGTCATTCTCATGTTGGAAGACCCAGCCTCGACCCATCTTCAAAGCTCTAACTCAGGGAAGGAGGTTGTTGCCCAAAATCTTGCAATACATGGCCCCGGTCATCCTCTCCTTAATACAGTGCAGTCACCCTGTCCCATGTGCAGAAAAACACCACCAAAGCATGATGCTACCACCCCCATGCTTCACATTAGGGATGGCGTTCTTGGCATGGTACTCATCATTATTCTTCCTCCGAACACGGTTAGTGAAATTATGATCAAAAAATTATATTATAGTCTCATCTGACCACATGATTTTCTCCCATGACTCCTTTGGATCAGTCAAGACAATTATGTCAGCAGTTATTTCACACCCTATATACTCTTATTAAGACTGCTGTACATCATGGCAACTCCTGCCCATGTGATATGACTCTGTATCAACTACTACTGTTAATACTACTACTGCTGCTTCTGCTGCTGCTGCTGCCCAGTCAAGACACCTATGTCAGCAGTTATTTGACACTCTATATACTCCTATTCCTACTGCTGTTCATGATGGCACCTCCTGCCCATGTGATATGACTCTGTATCAACTACTACTGTTAATACTACTGCTGCTTCTGCTGCTGCTGCCCAGTCAAGACACCTATGTCAGCAGTTATTTGACACTCTATATACTCCTATTCCTACTGCTGTTCATCATGGCACCTCCTGCCCATGTGATATGACTCTGTATCAACTACTACTGTTAATACTACTGCTGCTGCTTCTGCTGCTGCTGCTGCCCAGTCAAGACACCTATGTCAGCAGTTATTTGACACTCTATATACTCCTATTCCTACTGCTGTTCATGATGGCACCTCCTGCCCATGTGATATGACTCTGTATCAACTACTACTGTTAATACTACTGCTGCTTCTGCTGCTGCTGCCCAGTCAATACACCTATGTCAGCAGTTATTTGACACTCTATATACTCCTATTCCTACTGCTGTTCATCATGGCACCTCCTGCCCATGTGATATGACTCTGTATCAACTACTACTGTTAATACTACTGCTGCTGCTTCTGCTGCTGCTGCTGCCCAGTCAAGACACCTATGTCAGCAGTTATTTGACACTCTATATACTCCTATTCCTACTGCTGTTCATGATGGCACCTCCTGCCCATGTGATATGACTCTGTATCAACTACTACTGTTAATACTACTGCTGCTTCTGCTGCTGCTGCCCAGTCAAGACACCTATGTCAGCAGTTATTTGACACTCTATATACTCCTATTCCTACTGCTGTTCATGATGGCACCTCCTGCCCATGTGATATGACTCTGTATCAACTACTACTGTTAATACTACTGCTGCTGCTTCTGCTGCTGCTGCTGCCCAGTCAAGACACCTATGTCAGCAGTTATTTGACACTCTATATACTCCTATTCCTACTGCTGTTCATGATGGCACCTCCTGCCCATGTGATATGACTCTGTATCAACTACTACTGTTAATACTACTGCTGCTTCTGCTGCTGCTGCCCAGTCAATACACCTATGTCAGCAGTTATTTGACACTCTATATACTCCTATTCCTACTGCTGTTCATCATGGCACCTCCTGCCCATGTGATATGACTCTGTATCAACTACTACTGTTAATACTACTGCTGCTGCTTCTGCTGCTGCTGCTGCCCAGTCAAGACACCTATGTCAGCAGTTATTTGACACTCTATATACTCCTATTCCTACTGCTGTTCATGATGGCACCTCCTGCCCATGTGATATGACTCTGTATCAACTACTACTGTTAATACTACTGCTGCTTCTGCTGCTGCTGCCCAGTCAATACACCTATGTCAGCAGTTATTTGACACTCTATATACTCCTATTCCTACTGCTGTTCATCATGGCACCTCCTGCCCATGTGATATGACTCTGTATCAACTACTACTGTTAATACTACTGCTGCTGCTTCTGCTGCTGCTGCTGCCCAGTCAAGACACCTATGTCAGCAGTTATTTGACACTCTATATACTCCTATTCCTACTGCTGTTCATGATGGCACCTCCTGCCCATGTGATATGACTCTGTATCAACTACTACTGTTAATACTACTGCTGCTTCTGCTGCTGCTGCCCAGTCAATACACCTATGTCAGCAGTTATTTGACACTCTATATACTCCTATTCCTACTGCTGTTCATGATGGCACCTCCTGCCCATGTGATATGACTCTGTATCAACTACTACTGTTAATACTACTGCTGCTTCTGCTGCTGCTGCCCAGTCAATACACCTATGTCAGCAGTTATTTGACACTCTATATACTCCTATTCCTACTGCTGTTCATGATGGCACCTCCTGCCCATGCGATATGACTCTGTATCAACTACTACTGTTAATACTACTGCTGCTTCTGCTGCTGCTGCCCAGTCAAGACACCTATGTCAGCAGTTATTTGACACTCTATATACTCCTATTCCTACTGCTGTACATCATGGCAACTCCTGCCCATGTGATATGACTCTGTATCAACTACTACTGTTAATACTACTACTGCTGCTTCTGCTGCTGCTGCTGCCGCCCAGTCAATACACCTATGTCAGCAGTTATTTCACACTCTATATACTCTTATTAAGACTGCTGTACATCATGGCAACTCCTGCCCATGTAATATGACTCTGTATCAACTACTACTGTTAATACTACTACTGATGCTTCTGCTGCTGCTGCCGCCCAGTCAATACACCTATGTCAGCAGTTATTTCACACTCTATATACTCTTATTAAGACTGCTGTACATCATGGCAACTCCTGCCCATGTGATATGACTCTGTATCAACTACTACTGTTAATACTACTACTGCTGCTTCTGCTGCTGCTGCCGCCCAGTCAATACACCTATGTCAGCAGTTATTTCACACTCTATATACTCTTATTAAGACTGCTGTACATCATGGCAACTCCTGCCCATGTGATATGACTCTGTATCAACTACTACTGTTAATACTACTACTGCTGCTTCTGCTGCTGCTGCTGCCGCCCAGTCAATACACCTATGTCAGCAGTTATTTCACACTCTATATACTCTTATTAAGACTGCTGTACATCATGGCAACTCCTGCCCATGTGATATGACTCTGTATCAACTACTACTGTTAATACTACTACTGCTGCTTCTGCTGCTGCTGCCGCCCAGTCAATACACCTATGTCAGCAGTTATTTCACACTCTATATACTCTTATAAGACTGCTGTACATCATGGCAACTCCTGCCCATGTGATATGACTCTGTATCAACTACTACTGTTAATACTACTACTGATGCTTCTGCTGCTGCTGCCGCCCAGTCAATACACCTATGTCAGCAGTTATTTCACACTCTATATACTCTTATTAAGACTGCTGTACATCATGGCAACTCCTGCCCATGTGATATGACTCTGTATCAACTACTACTGTTAATACTACTACTGCTGCTTCTGCTGCTGCTGCTGCCGCCCAGTCAATACACCTATGTCAGCAGTTATTTCACACTCTATATACTCTTATTAAGACTGCTGTACATCATGGCAACTCCTGCCCATGTGATATGACTCTGTATCAACTACTACTGTTAATACTACTACTGCTGCTTCTGCTGCTGCTGCCGCCCAGTCAATACACCTATGTCAGCAGTTATTTCACACTCTATATACTCTTATTAAGACTGCTGTACATCATGGCAACTCCTGCCCATGTGATATGACTCTGTATCAACTACTACTGTTAATACTACTACTGCTGCTTCTGCTGTTGCTGCTGCCGCCCAGTCAATACACCTATGTCAGCAGTTGTTTCACACTCTATATACTCTTATTCCTACTGCTGTTCATCATGGCAACTCCTGCCCAAGTGATATGACTCTGTATCAACTACTACTGCTAATACTACTACTGCTGCTGCTGCTGCTGCTGCTGCTCAGTCAAGACAACTATGTCAAAAGTAATTTCCCACTCTATATACTCCTATTACCACTGCTGTTCATCATGGCACCTCCTGCCCAAGTGATATGACTCTGTATCTACTACTACTACTACTACTGCTGCTGCTGCTGCTCTGTCAAGACACCTATGTAAAAAGTTAATTCCCACTCTATATATACTCCTATTACCACTGCTGTTCACTGATACCACTGATAGTTAATTTATCCCTTAACTACCCCCATTTGTGAGGGTCGGGGTTTTCCTTTAAAGTCCCATGCAAATCAATGGAAAATGTATGTTCCCACATAACTTCTGTACGCCTGGAGATATTTCAATAATACCCGCTATACATATTACTTATATGCCAAATAAAAATATATAACAGTTAAATTAACCCTTACCAACACCCTTATATAAAAGATGGGTATATTTATATTACTATGATTTTCCTCCCCAAAAGGTTAAGATAGGAAGACCGGGCAACGCCGGGTATTCAGCTAGTAATAGTATAAAATGTTTTCGGTTATTATTAAGCTAGATGTGTTGATGTTGATGTTGATGTGTTAGATGTGAAGTTAGATGTGAAGTTAGATGTGTTTAAAAAACTAACAATTTCAATAAGAAATGAAACCTTTGCAAAATATAACATTTTTTATTAAAAAAAAAAAAAAAAAATTAGGACATTAACTTCTGAAGCTCTGTCACCTCATCCATGTTTTTCGCCAGTTGTTGCACCAGTTGTTGATTTTGGCGCATCAAAAACAGTATCTGCTGCTCATTTGCCATTACTCTCTTCGTGAGGTTTTTCATGGCAGCTTGCTTCACCTCTAGCTTTTTTAGAACTGTTAGGATATAAGAAAAAAACATTTGGATTTCAAAGACCGTTACGAAAGATTATTTTCAGCCATAAAAATAATAAAGTCTGACTTAAGAGACTCTATGAAAGAGGATCTGGCAGAGGCAATTCTCTTCCTTAGAACTCTACATTGCATTTATTTGCATTTGCTAAGCCTAGAACTACATTTCAAGATTAATATAAACCATTTCTAGGTTTTTCATATTTTTTTTTTTGGGTTCATTATAGATAAGCTTTGTTTTGGTTCTAAAACAGCCAAATAATGTGGTCTGTATTTTTGAACTGTTAAAGATCATGTTCCTGATGTTTAAGCCTGCTGCTACTATCCAGTCACTTGATTGTTTTCATTGTGTTTGTCTTTTGCTTAAACTGTGCAATACAGTAGACTGTTGGCTTCCCAGCCAGTAGTCCTGTGGTAGTTTGCGTTTCTTTCCCTCAAGGAATCTATAAAATACATTCGCATATTAATACAGAGGAGTCGGAGTCGGGGAGTCGGGGAGTCGGAGTCTGAAGTACATAAAACTGAGGAGTCGGAGTCGAAAAATTTATCTACCGACTCCACAGCCCTGCTTTAAATGCTGTCCATTTTTAGAGCTACATTTTATTGTTGAAATTTTATTAATATATGTGCACATATTTACCCTCCTGATTGACGGTATAATTAACCGTCTCATCCTGCTCCTCTTCCTCGTCACCCACTACTCCACCAGAAGTTTCGGGGGGGGGGTGCAGCTCCTCCTCTTGCTCCTCCACAGGAACTGGGGGTGGTGATGTGGATGGCCCTGGCTGCTCCTCCTCATCCCTCTCCTCCTCTTCCACATCCTCCTCCTGCTCCTCCTCTGCGGCCTGTCGCCTTGTGCGCTTGGGGCGCACAGTTGGTAGCGGAGCTCCTATAATAACACAATGTTCATATATTATAAAAATGTTTTCTAATGACGTATGCAAATTCTGTGTACTCTACTGTATTGTATATGAATACAAATTAATTTATATAGACAGTTAACCAATGGGACAATGTTATATTAAAGGGTCTTGTGGGCACTACAGGGGACTGAGCGTGAGCTGGGCTGCCACCATGGTAAAATGAGCTGTTTTTGTCTCCTTTGTTTTGTTCAGACGATCTCATGTTAAAAAAAAGTACTTGATGGAGTACACAGGATTACTATAACAACCCCACGCCTAACACAGGAATTTAGTGGGAATCTATATATATAAAACTCAACGTGTGTGTGCATGTATGTATGTATGTTCCACCATCACGTCCAAACGGCTAAAGATATTTACATGAAACTTGGCACACAGGTTACTTATATGTCAGCCACAAATATAGGATTGGTGGTTTAACCCATACCCACCCCCATTTGCCTTGGTCAGGGTTTTTCTTTAAAGTCCCATTCAACTCTATGGGAAATACATGTTATTTCATAACAGCTGTAGATATTTCGATAACACTTGGTCACATGTTATCTATACGTCCACTTAAAGTATAGGATCGTTAATTTATCCCTTAACTAACCCCATTGGTGAGGGTCGGGCTTTTTGTTTAAAGTCCCATGCAAAGCAATGGGAAAAGTATGTTCCCACATAACTTCTGTGTTCCTGTCTGCTGTCCCATGTTTTTTTCCAACAGTACTATGAATACCTTGGCTGGTGGTGATATATGTTACAACAACATGGCGTCTTGGTTAACAACATCTGACCTTACATTAATTACATATGACCTTCCATAACTGTCCCCAAGGGACCCGGGCTGGCTCAACGCGATTGCCACTGCGCTGACAAGCCATTCACCTCTGCAGCTAGGGGTTCGGATCCCGCTCTCGGCTACATGTGAATTGAGTTTGGTGGTCTCAGCTCGGCCCCCGGTGGGTGTGCTATGCGAGGTAAGCCTGCGCTTAGTATGCCCACCTCCCTCCCACAAAAACCACCACACTTACACACGCACTCGCAATTGGGTTAACATGCACGCACTCTGACCATGCGGTCTCTAAAAAGAGAGGCGAAGGACTAACGGGGCTGGTTGAGCGGGCAAATCCTCTCACTCCCTTATAGGGAGTCCCTCTGCCCCGTGGGGCTTCGAAGCGGAGCAGGTAGGACGGTCTGTGTGGGAGGACCCCCTCACACCCGCCATTGCCACCCGGGGCATGGAGAAAGGTGGCAGATTACCTCTGGGGGAGGCCTGCCTACTCCCAACTCCTGCAGTCCGGCTCCTCTCTCGAGTACACGCACAAAATACACTTTAGGGAAAAAAAAACATAACTGTGACCAATAACTTACCAGGATGATATTTATTCCGGATACGCCTGACCCGGTTCATCTGGCGCCTCTTCAGGTCGGACCACTTTTTGAGGATCGCCATGCGAGTGTGTTCTTCGCCTAGTTCCTCAATCAGGGAGCTTATAACTCCCTGTTTTTCTTGCTGCCTCCGCAGCTCATCGTATCCTGTTTCCAGGAACTTCTGCAAGATGAAGAACAAAGTATATTGTAATACTTTTGTTGACAGCCTTATGGATATATGACATAAATGTATGCTATTCAACAATTGGAAGCATTCTCGCCTTATTAATCAATGACAGGGGTAACATGACAGATTTTATATACTGCCATTTCCGTCGCCACCTTTTTTACATAAATATAGCAGCCATTATCATTTGCATAATTATGAATATATACTAACTTTTAAACTAGACTAAAATGCAGTTGAAGATAATGAAATAACAGTGGTCAAAATACTTACACAAATCAGCAACTTTTCCTCAGATACAGTGAAATTACTTCCAACCATCTTGCTCTGCGATTGCGTTGCGATCATAAAGTTGGAAACTGGCAAGGGTCCAGGAAATGGTCGCGTGTTGTTCGCGTGTTGATTGCGCTGCTTGGACCGAGATGGGTCCATATGGCTTCGGCTGTATGGACCACAGTAACTCTTTTCCCTGTCAGGAGCCTAACGCCCCGGGGGGTCAGAGACGGGACCTTTTCGGAGGACCACTGACGTATGCAACCGTCGCAGTTTTTTGTGATGTCACTCTTTAGGTGTGTGCAAATTTTTCCTTGCACCGGGTGGAGTTTTTGGGTTGTGTTTTGCACGCCACAGGCTTTTC